>NW_028301608.1:93743106-94046136 GCF_987345545.1 Pholcus phalangioides | reverse complement strand
GATTTCGGAATTTAAAGTCAGAGCTAGAAACAATAAGATCTATATTTGAATTTTTACTTATTGGCCTTTGTATGAATCTGTTCCTTTCGTCGAATTTGACAATGTCTTTTCCTATTAAACCGGGGGCGCGGTAGCCCAGGTCGATAAGATGCTCGCCTAAAGTACCAAAGGATGTTTAGAGGTGTCGCGAGTTCGATACCCGGTTCTTCCTTGTCAGAAAACTTTCCTGACAGGGGTACCACAAAAAAACGGCGACTTGACCCCAGAAAAAATTTGCTACCGCAGGGAGTCCCCCATCGACGGGTTAGCGTACCAACCTCTCGATGAGTATAAAAAACAAGCCTGCCGTTCGGAATCGGCGATAAATTGTAGGTCCCGGTCTAATTAGTCCTCGTGTGCAGAAAATGACCGTGATGCGACAAAAATTATCAATGATCCTATTAAACCGATGTATTCTTAAAAATAATACTTACTCCCTTTTATAAAGAAATCCATTTGAAAAAAAAGTTGAATGTTGAATTCCAGACACGTATTTTCGCATTATTTAAATTTTAAATTTCTTTAATATCCGTTAAAATAGCAACAGCCAACTACAAAAGTGCACAATAATGATGCAAAAATACAAATACAAGGAAAACATATACAGCAGATACAAGCGTTCTTCAATTGCTGACCCACGGACAGGCACCGTTCCGTCGGAATTTCCCACATGTCCGAGAAGCATTTCGCATAATTCATGTAGCCACTATATAATTTTGGGTTTAAATTGCAAATTATATGCGAACCAAAGTTCTTGCCAGAAATTTATAGATTGGTAAAAAAGGGGAAAAAAGCAAGAAATATTTTTTGGAAGGAAGTCATAGAAGATTATTTCCCGTTGACCCCACCAGACATCACCACAACCTTCTTGACCTTCTTGTGCGTCAGTGTGCTGCTGGCGACCTTTTTTGCCCTCGTACCGGGTAATTTCCAGTTCGATTGTCGAGGGAAATGTTCATAGTAGAAGCAATATACTTCTGTTCTGGCACTTACAGGGGACTCTCCTAAGACGGAGTTTATCGCTTTTTCATCCCTGAAAGTACTAAGTTTGGATTTTCAGTGGAACCAACTTATGTGACGAATTACAGATATTTTAATGTTATAATGCATTTTACACATACAAATAAAACGGTACAACAGGCAAAATGTCCAACGAGGTATTTTCGTATTACACCTAAAAATTGCAAACAATAAACAAAAATTTTGCGTACTAGTAGAACACACTTTGACGTTTCCAAAACGATCTCGAATGCGCAAATTAGACTGTAAACACGATTACTGCAGCCAGTGTCGGCAAAAACCCGGGTTTTTTCAGGGTTTTTTTGGTGTTTTAGTATATTTCTACTCTCTATAATATAAAATCATAAACTCGAAAAGAGCTCGTTTGTATGCAACGGAAATTAGTGACGATTTTATGTAACGGAAGTCGGTGACGTTCTTTTGAGTGACGGAAATCAGTTTACGTATTTGTGTTACGGAAGTCGGTTACGATTTTGGGTCAAGTTTTCATTTAACTCCTGCACACATCGGGAACTGCTTGACCTGTAGGGACCAAGTATTGTGCATGTACCCCCAGAGGTAGTATACTAGGGTGGGTCAAAAAAAAAAAAATTCGCATTTTTTTAAGGGGCCACGGTGATAAACAGGTGCTAAATGGTCTCAAAATAACACCTGGGATTTTTTTTACATTCTGATTAGTGTAGCTACCTCCGGATTGATATCAATTTTTTGATTTTTTCGATATTTTTTTTTTTAAGGTAGGTTTCAGTTAGGGTTTCGACCAATTACGTTACTTTCTACAAACAGAAAATTCATCACGTTGTAGTTGTGAGGGGTGGATGGATGGGTAGAATGGGGGGGGGGGGATCTAGGTAGACCCTATGCGTGCGCTTGCGGCGCCCATGTTTCCCAGTATAACTCCGGCTGAAATAAGGCGAGGTTGTGTTGCGCTCGTTTATGAAATTGTCATCATGGATCGTACTCGTTCAAAGTGGAAATGTCCGTTATTTCGTGATTCAAGTCACGTTATATGCAATATATTACCGACCTACGAAGATGTCATGAAGTTCTATGAGTGGATCCGTGGATTATGAAACTAATAAAGAGCCCACGTATAAAGAACTAGAGGACATCGTCGGGGCAAAAATCAAAGAAATACGGTCAAGCTTCTATTCCTTCTGTCCGACAAAAACGAGTGAAAGCAATGGTAAAGACGTATCATGTATGAAATACAAAAATATTTAAAATCACACCCTAAAATACCGAAGAAGCAATTAGAAGAGTTTCGCCGTAAATTATTGTTTGACATTTATTTCATCCTGCAAGTGTAAGAACATCGAAGAGTGCATTTGTGCCCCTAAATACAAAATATATACCTGTCAGAGACATAAGCTTCCTAATCGACCAACAAGTGACCAAAGTCCTACAAATAACTGCTTTATACTTCTACGGACGGAAGGATAAAACTCCAATTAGATCAGAAAAGGACGGAAAAATGTACAGACAGAGCATTTTCTTGAAGAGTATATTCCATTGATAACCATCGTCGAAGCACACCAGATTCTGGCACATCTGAATGCATAGAACAAGCAATCTTCGATTTCTCTTCGGAATTTTTAATCAGAAATATCTAGTGGCAGTTGGGTGTGACGTGGAACTAATGTGAACGTTGGTAGATATATGGAGGTGTCATACGTCTGTTTGAAAATAGGTTAGATAAGCCGTTGCGGTGGATTATGTGTTTTCTGCATATGAACGAATTACCCTTCCGACACTTGTTTCTACATATTGACGGCAACACATCGGGACCCAAAACATTTTCAGGAAGAATCGGCAAAGATATATAAATATGTGAAAAAAAAACCCCCGGGGGTTTTTTTTTTCAAGTTATTTCAACAGAGTTATCCAAGTTTTCTGTTCAGGTATTAGCACAGACCAAACATATTAGTGATAGTGATAGGAACCGAGAGACACCCAGGCACTGTCACACTCAGTGATATAAGCACATTGTCCCCGGGGACTCGGGTGCCTCCGGGGAAACCTAACCATTTATTGATCTTGAGAAAGATATATTACATACATGGGTAGGTGCCATTACGCACCTCGCCAGTAAACAAGTATAAAATTTGTAATCAAAAAATGGTGATTCATGTAAATAAATCACAATTGTAAATCACAGGTTATAAATCACAAAATCATCGTAATAATCGTCATAATCGGGAATAGTTCTTGATAAAGTTTGATCTGCTTCTCTTCAGGGATTTTCATTGGATCAATAACTATCACATCAATGAAAGCCGTCAATCTGCTGCTGTGTTGATCTAATCGCTGCACCGTATGGTTTGATTTGGTCCAAAGACATTCGTCAGTAATTGCTGCCTGTATCCAGCTTTTGGATAAGCCAGCGTGGATTAAACTATTCTCGACTACTCAGGCTCCTCTTCTTCTTCCTCTTCTCTAAACAGATGTACGAGATCGCTGTCTGGGTGTAGTTGACGTCGTAGTCTATTGGATCTCCTAACTGGCATAGGTGGCTCTCTATCTGGTTCTTACTCCGGGACTGTATTTCTGATATCCTCAGAGTGCTGCTCTAGAAAGCGGACCAGTTTACGTATTTTACTTTTCGAATCTTCAAGCTTCAGGATGCACTCAAGCCAAGGTATTCGCAAATGTTCAGCTGGCTCTCTGAAGTGGAAAGCCGTTGTCTTGGGGCATAGAGTCGCGTAGTGAAGAAGCGTGCCTATGGCCAAACATGGGTATTTCTCACTGGGGATTGATTTGAACCTATGAAGGTTAGCCGGAAATGGACCATGGCCCATTAGAAACATTATCATCTCACGTGACCATTTATGGTTCCGAGGCATTACATGTTGCAGGATGCTATGAGTTGATCGACCGGGCTCTGTGTTGTCATCCCACAACACAAACATATTAGTACAGAATAGTCTCAGTGGTTTCAAAAGGCCTAAGGATTTAGCAAACAAATCGCCGAGGGCGCGGTAGCTCAATTCGATAAGATACTCGAATAAGAATGTTTAGAGGTGTTCACGAGTTCGATACCCGGTTCGTCCTTGTCAAAAAACTTTCCGACAAGGGCACAACAAAAACGGCGACATGACCGCAGAAAAAGATTGCTACCGCAGGGAGTCCTCCATCGAGGGGATAGCGCACCAACCTCTCGATAGGAGTAAAAAGATAATCCTGTCTTTCGGAATCGGCAATAATACAAATACAAATACAACGCCACAACAGGCAAATTGCCCAACGAGGTGGCTGACTTAAGAACATCATGGATCCCCGAGCCCCTACCTACTACTGCTACACCACACAGGCACCCCCCCCCCCGCGGAACCCCCCCCCAACGAATCGGTACATGCGGGAATGTGAGTGTACGTGTAGTGCAACCTGACGTAAAGTTTGTTTCTGTGTAATGCTTGTTATGTGTAGTGCTGTCATCTGCCCCCCAGTTTTACTAACTATGAGTGAAGTGTTATGGTTGAATGATTTACCGTTGTAGGACTGTTGCTCTCTGTGGCGAGACTTTTTAACGGGGAGATCGGCTCGCATTTGCGCCTTGAAGTTGGGAACCACAGAAAACCAACTTCAGCCGACCACCACTGTGGGGTTCGAACCCGGATCCTCGCATCACGAGTCCGGCACTATAACCACTCGACCACCACAGTGGTAAATACAATGGGACCTACAATAAATTGTAGGTCCCGGTCTAATTAGCTTTCGTGTGCAGAAAAATGACCACGGTGCGACAAAAATATCAACAAATCGCCAGGCAAAATGTCACATACCCGATGGCTAAACTCGTGCTAATCGAATTCTACGTTTGTATGTTTCGATGGAATCTGCTTCTGAAAATTTAATAATTCTAGCAACGTATGTCATCAAGTTTTACGCTCCAACTCGGTTAGTTATGGAAACTCACCCTTCCCCTGTAAAGATAGAACACATCACCTGTTCAAGCTCATTGTTGCAACTTGGTATTTGCCCGCAGAACTGAAAGGCAAAATATATCCCGTAATTCTCAAAGAAACACTTCCTTCGCACACCCTGAAAATTCATTGATCGCAATGCTGACCGACTCTGAACCGCACGTACATCCTTGAACTAGCAGACCAGACCAGACCAGAATAGAACTTTTAGCTGATTCCCATCCTATATGGACGACTGTCAGCATACAAACTGGCCAGGAAGGCCTATGAAGAGGGAAAGAATGAAAAAGCTTAAGGGGAGAAGAAGAAAGAGAAAAAAGAAAAACGTCAGCTGGTCATCAATGGTCAGACTATACAAATTTAAGCCAGAGTTTTTTTTTTTTTTTTTTTTTTTTTTATTCTATACAGGGGGAAAAAGGGGAAAAAACACTGCATGGGGGACGCAGCGCAAAAACCTCAATATACGTTTTGAAGATGTAATTATCCATAAACTAACTTATTTCTGTACCTTTCAGTTGATGTCAGTCCTAAATGCATAACTGACTGTAAGTTAGTATTTCGCCAACATCATTTCCACTCCATGAGGGTTTGCAGTCAAGAAACCAGATGGGCACATTCAAAAAATGCCACTACTATTCCAATTGTTCAATATCAAAAGTATACAGTGAGATAAATACATACTTAAGAGTTCTATTCAGTAAGTGCTCAGTAATTTAAGAATTATGTACAAACACAAGAATCAAACTTCTAAAAAAATACACTAGAAAATTTCAACTACCGTTATATATACATATAGTGCCAACATTTTCATATATACAAGTATCAGCTATAGATTATTCCAATTTAAATGGAATATCTGCTGTGGTCTCCTATATTTCCCTATGGCTTGTACATCATAGTCCACTATGTCAGCAAGGTGTTGGTACGTAGACTCTCTCATTCTGTCAAACTGATCTTTGTTTAGAGTTTGTATATAGTCAAATATATGTGGGATATCCAAGTCTTTCCTAATATTAATACCTCTGATGAACCATGGGGCATTTGTGAATCTTCTAAGAATTTTATTTTGAACAGTTTGTAAGTTTTTAATATTCATCTTGCAAGCATGGGCCCAAGCAGGGGACGCATAAAGTAGGGTAGGTCTGAGTATTGATTTAAAGAGGATGATTTTGTTATGCAATGTCAATTTGGCCTGTGGAAACGTGATTTTGTTTAACATGCCCATTACTCCGTTAGTCTTATTTTTGATAAATTCAATATGTGAAGAAAATGAGAAATTTTTGTTTAGTGTACATCCCAGATACTTCACCTGGTTTACTGGTCTTAGAAACTGGTCACCAATTTGGATAAGTTGTCTGGGAAGTTTACGCCGTCGCGTAAACCACATGAATTTGCACTTGGCAGCATTCAATTTGATAGCAGATTTATCACACCAGTATTCGATGCGATCCAGAGTATCCTGTAAATTTTCCACTGCTTGTGATGCACTTCTGCTGCTGCACAACACCGCACAGTCGTCCGCAAATAACGCTATTGTTCCATTCAGCGGAGCTGGTATATCATTGATATATAAGAGGAACAATTGCGGGCCCAACACACTACCCTGTGGCACAGAGGCTCGGATGGTTTTAACATCTGATAGAGAATCTTGTATCTTAACCTGAAAGGTCCTACCCAAAAGGTAATTATAAAAGAAGATTATAAAATATGGCGGGAAGTCAAGATGAATTAGCTTGGCAAGTAATGTGACATGGTCGCAACGGTCAAAGGCTTTTGAGATATCAAGGAACGCAGAAGCAACATGGTCAAAATTATTAAATGCATTTGTGATAAATTCTGACACTCTCATCAGCTGAGTAACGCATGAATGTTGGGACCTGAACCCATGCTGCTCAGGTCTTATGACATTGTTTGTGTCAATATACTGTATTAGCCTGGGTGCCACAATTCTTTCGAATAATTTTCCAAGATTACTAAGAAGACTAATTGGTCTATAATTTTCTGCCAATATAGGATCTGTACTAGGTTTATGAATTGCCCTGATTACTGATTTCTTCCAGGGGGAAGGAAAATAATTGTTCAGTATGGCAGAATTAAATATATTCTTAATCGATTCTACAGTATTGTCTGGTAAACACTTTAAAGCTTTGTTGCTAATTCCATCAATACCAGCTGCTTTTTTAATATCCAGATGTTTGATAATGTCCCGAATTTCATTAGTTGAGGTTAG
The DNA here is from genome assembly GCF_987345545.1 of Pholcus phalangioides. Lineage (NCBI taxonomy): Eukaryota > Metazoa > Arthropoda > Arachnida > Araneae > Pholcidae > Pholcus > Pholcus phalangioides. The sequence continues at coordinate 94,038,924 of NW_028301608.1, read as the reverse complement.
TTCCATGTGCCCTTGTGGTGAATTCGCAACATTATATAGATAAGAGGCCACCCTGTGTCTCAGTCTTTGGTATGTGTTTACTGGTTGATTGGGATTCCTGGAGAACTGATTTTCATACACTTCTGCAAAAGTGTCAGCTATCTCTTGATCAGTAAAAACCAGATTCCCAGCTGTTGTCTGAATTTTGTTAAGTCTTGTATTTTTGGGTTTGCAAATTCTCCAAGCTTTCCAGAGACCTCCGTTCTCTGCAGTTGCATTACCAATGAATTCTGAAAACCTTTCATTGACATAATTTGCGACCTCTTTTTTGATTTCTTTCTGTAATCTGTTCAGTATAATTTTATCCAAATTGCCCCTGTACGTTTGCCATTTTTTCCTAACTCTATTTTTGTGTTGGATTTTTTCAAGAATTTCTTTTGGTAATCCAAAGTTGTTTTTGGAACTTTGCTTAACTGTTGTTACTTCTTTTATTGTATTATTAATTACAGTAGTAACATGATCAACTGCTTGGTCAATATCAACAGCACTTGAATCATTAAATTCAATGATCGGTAATTCCTCTAATATGTTAGTGTACTGAGCCCAGTCAATTTGATTCCAGATTAGCTTTTTCCTTGGAATCATGAAATCTATTGTGAGGAAAAGTGGATTATGTGGTGATGAAAGCAATGGTTTGACATGCATGTTAATATTGTGTAAAAAGTTCTTTGCGATTCCAAAGTCTATAACATCCGGAAACCCAAAATTTTGAGGAGGGTGATGTGTAGGCTCCGGTGAAGATATAACCTCCAAAAAATTATCCAAGCAGAATTTCCTCAATATCCTACCCTGTCTGTTTGTTGTTCTGGAGTAGAAAAGAGAAGATTTACAGTTCCAATCTCCTATTGCCAAGACAGGTAAAGTAGTGTTAAAAATCTCTTTTAAGAGATCCATATCTAAATTGTTATTCGGGGGCTTGTAAATTGCACAGAATCTCATAGCCACTCTGTTTACATATATGGTGGCAGCTACTGCTTCAATATTGTAAGAGTCAGAGAGTGCATAATGCTGAAAAGGGATATTGTTCCTAATAAATAAGGCGACTCCTCCCCCCCTATTATGAAGTCTATCCCTTCTTATACATTGGTATCCATTAATTTCGTATTTATTGCTAGGCAATAACCATGTCTCATTTATCAATGCTATATCAATTTGATGATCAAAAAGAGTTTGTTTGAAAATTTCTTTTGTACTTCCTCTTAAGCTATTTGCATTCCAGGCCATTAGGGTCAATGGCCTGGGGGGGGGGGCATTAATTAATTGAGCTATCGTTAGGCTGTTCGAGAGTTTGAATTAGAGTTGCAATAATCAGTTTAACCTTATCAGAGTCAATTTTAGCTGACTCAAGTATGTTCACAACTTTATCTATGACCATAGTACCTTCGTTACCAGTATTTTGTGTCTTGTCTTCTAATGTCTTAGCACCGAAGTTAACAGTTTTTTGATTATTTTCAATCTGCACTCTCATACTTTCCTCAGAACTATGCACATTTTCTTCCTCTGTTACTTCAACACCACTCATGTCAAGTTCCTCTGTGTGTGTAATGATGTCATGCATTACATCACGATGTAAGATTTTTTGTAACTCCTCCTTCCATTCGTCAGTAGTTCTGTGTGTTTTCCCAATACCCAGAGGGTGAGGGCCCTCGTGTAAAACACTGTGTAACTCTTCCTGTCTACGCAGTAATTCCAGTTTTTCCTCTTCTGTACACATTTGAGCTGACAGGGGAGTATTATGTTGTTTTAAGTCCATCCCTTGTTTAGATCTAACAAAAAGTGAATTAGACCCTATATTGAAATTTTCTTCCTCTTGTCCAACTAAGGTTGGGAAGTCATCAAGATTAGGTGTTTTAATACCAGTAGGTATTAAAGGCAAAAAAGTACGTGTGTTCCTGTTTGTAACTCCAGGTCTGGCACTGCATCCTGAAAATCTAGCCGTATGGCTTCCTCCACAGAAAAAACACTTCAGATATTTCTTATCACCTTTGACAACGCAACTTCTAGTCTCATGATTGCCTGAGCAGAACGAACATACAGGCAGATTTTTGCAAAAATATGAACTATGCCCCATCAACATACAGTTCCTACATTGAAGAGGCACCTGGTTACCCCTATAACGTTCGATACTGATTGGGATATCACCTATGTTTTTTACATTTGCAAACTTCTTATTTTCAATCGTCACCTCTACTAAGAATAACGGTAGTACTCTACCAGACGAATAGTTCTTCATATTAACTACCTTCACAGTGGGATACCCCTGTTTAGACAGGTCATCCGATATCTCCTGCGGTTTTATATTCGCAGGCAGACCTCTTATCACAAATTTGATGGTTCGATTACCTTTAGTCTGATATGTATGATATTTGTATTTTTTTTCGTCAAAAATTTTTGTGACAGTACGGTGATCTTTCTCCGAAAAAACCTGAAAAGTCATATTATCACCTGTTGGCTTCTGTTGCGGAGGAAATTCACATTTTGCTTTAATTTCACTGAAATCCTGTAACCACTTGTTTCCCCAATCAGAAAGTATTATTGGGGGAATGTTACTCTTTTTTTTATTTTTTGTTACCATAATGAACCCTTCGTTATCATCATTACAGCCATCAGAGTCTGAATTTGTAGTGGGAACACTAACTTGAAAGTTCTGTAAGTGTTGTGTATTGTGCAATGTGTTATCTATTGATTTTTTCTTTTTTTTACCAAAAATAACCGAAAGTCCATCATTGCTATCAGCAATTTCATCACATCTGTCATTACCATCTGATCTTTCGTCGTTACTTGTTTTTGTACCTGTTTTAATTTGTACAGGAGTGCTGTGTGTGTCATTACCACTGTCCGATTGTTCAGCCAACACTTGACCAATATCATTTGCCTCTGAAACATCCGAGGTATTTTCCAGTAACAATTTAGAAGGAGACAGCGTCGAATTATTATTGGGTATGTTATCATTTGACATAGCCATTGTGTCATTTATCGAAAAATTTAGTGTACTATTCTGAATATCTAATATAGGAAGCGTATATTCACTAGAGTCATTTTGCCCCATGAGCACGCTTGAGCTCTCAGGCGGGGGTGAATCTGATGACACAGTAGATGAACTACTGTCCGTAGAACCCGATGTACAGGTGTCACACGTATCACTACTGGAGCACGACGAAGTAACTGAGTCGTACTCTATTTTGTTATGTACAACCTTTTCCTTACTCTTACCTGCCCTTTTAGAGTTGCTCATCCCAGAGTAATGTTCATCCCCCTTATCATAACAATTATCCGGACTATCTCCCTTTTTGGAAACTTCTTCATCAGTATTCCTCTTTTTCCCATTTTTCTTTTTGCCCCTATCTTTCTTGCGCCTTGCCCTCTTTTCACAAGAGGGCGAGGTGGGGATTTCACTAAGTTTCGGAATTACCGACTTAAATCTAAGCTTGCTACTATGAATGCATGTACTTGCATTGACCTCTTCAAAAAAAGCATGAGATATTTTTAGTACTTTTTCATGCAAAATTTCCTCCTCACTCGGAGAGGATTCCAACAAGACAACATATACAGCAATTACATCCTCAAGTTTTTGTGCTATAGCACATTCGTCATTGATATTTAGGGAATTACCCTCTTCATAACTGATTTTCAACCAATTAAATACAAGTTTTTCAAATTCCTCTTTCTTATTAAGGGAATCATGGTAATCCTCTGCCAGAGAGCACAGTTCTCTGACAACATGAATGTTCCCCACATTTGCAAAAGGACAAATCAAACCCATTGAGCACTTACTACAAGAATAGAACTCACCTGGATAGATCCAACAAGAAAATCTGAAAAGGAAAAACACTAGGGAAAAGGGGCAGACGTAAACACTGGGGGAATCACAGGGAGAACACAATTCGGCTGAACTGAAACACTGACACTTGTACACACTGATTCACGATGAGAAAGCTTCGCCATCAAAAGATATCTTCGTTGACAGCAAGCCGATACATTATCCACATGCGATCCAAGCAGGACACCCAAACACCGTAGATTTTGACGATTCGCTGCTTCTCCGTAGATTCTGACAATTTGCTGCTTTTCCGTAGATTCTCGTTATACTACTAACGCTGAAGAGCTCCGAAAAATGCGACCATTGAAATGCATTTCAAATGCATCCTCTTGCTTGAACTAGCAGCCCGTCTCATTCAGAAAAAAAGACTCCGACTGTCTCAACTTCCTATTGTAAAATTTGACGTATCACCTTACATCGACCTCTTTGACTGGCAGAAGCAGAATTTATCTGATCCACTGTCATACTCTTTTTTACCCTGGCAGTGTGAACTATCGGTTAGTAAGTAAGTCTCGAAACGCTGTGCCGAAATTCAACTGTAAGAAGGATTTTTGCGCTCTTTGAAATATGATGATAATAATATAAGCAAGCGATGTAACGCAATAAGCGAAGCACCATAATATACGAAAAAAGCACTGTATTACAATAAGCAATACATCACGCAATGCGCTGCAAAGCGCAATATGCAGTGCACCACAATACGTCATAAGCACTGCAAAGTTTTTGTAAACTTTTTCTTGTAATAAATGAATGTTACTCATGCGATTTGTATTTGTTTTATAGACACACATTAAAAAAAAATTTAAAAATTTTGACAACTCTGACAAAGGTTAACAAATCATCAAAAAAAAAGGTTTTTTTTTTCAAAATATGTATTCTTTAAAGTCAATCCGGAATATTGTGATAACCCATTCTTAAAAAAATTTATATGTGAGCTAAGGGCATCATTTTTGGCATCCTTTTCATGCTGTGCCGGATATAAACATCACGAGTGCTCCGAACACACAGGGTCCGGGTACCGAGGGCGGGGCATTGGACAGATCTCTTCATGGGGAAATTGACAGGTTTCATTTTGAGTCGAGGATGAATACTTGCTTCTCATTGCGCATTGTGCGGGATTGCTTATTGTGGCACTGCAAAAATAATGGTGCGTTACTGATTGCAGCGCATTGCGTATTGTAGTACATCGCGTGCTGTATCGCTCATTGTAATGCAGCGTTCAATGCGCATTGCGATGCATCGCGTAATGTGCCGTATTGAGAATTGTGGTGCATTGGGTACTATGCCGTATTGCGAATTGTGGTGCATTGGGTACTATGCCGTATTGCGAATTGTCGTGCATTGGGTACTATAGTGCTTTGATTATTGCGATGCATCGCGTAATGTGTCGTATTGCGAATTGTGGTGCATTGGGTACTATGTTGCATTGCTTATTGTGGTGTACTATATTACCGATTACACACATTATACTGATTGTGATACTTTACGTGTTGTAGTGCACTGAGTGCTGTATTGCTTATCGTAATGCAGTGCTTATGACTTATAATGGCTCATTCCGTATTATGGTGCTTTGCTTATTGCGATGCATCATGCATTGTGCTGTATTGCGGTGCATGAAGTATTTATTGTGCTGCCTTGCTTATTGTGGTGCACTGTAAATATTGGTGAATTGCTCATTGTTACGCATTACATATTTTAGTGAATCACGTGCCATATTGCTTATTCTAATGCAGTGCTTATGGCGTATTAGGGTGCACTGCATATTGAGGTACATTGTTTATTGCACTGTATTTCTTATTGCGATACATCGCGCATTACAATGTTGTATTGCGGGGCAATACAACATTGGTAGTTTGAGTTAGATCACTCAAATCAAAAGGTGTTATTGAAAAGGATTGGTCATAATTGTGAGTTGGAAAAAATTCATGAAAATGTTTATTTTCTTTACTTGTGTGTAAAAGAAAGACATTTAAAATATAATGGGAAGAAATATAATTTAAATAGCATTGAACGCATAGATTTATTTGTGTTTTTCTTAAGATGGAGTCATGACTCCCCCCCCCCCCATCCTGGAGACAGGACCCCTTGGCAGAGATATTTCGTGGATCTCCTCTGTAATGAATTTATAGTGTTAAAAAGATTAAAAATAATAAGATTTGTCCCGGGCTGGAGCCCTGCAAGCCCCACCCTTGTGGGGGGGCCACAGATAGAGTATGACAATGCAATAACATCATTAGAAAGTATACTGTTTGCGAGTAAATGCAGTTTTAAGGCGTAGTTTTTTTTTGGGTTTTTTCATGGGTTTTTCAAGGGTTTTTTCGGGCTAGGCAAAATCGGACCAACCCTGACTGCAGCTCGTCCGGCAATACCTATTTTGAACGGCAAGAACTTTGTTCCCCACCTAATATTACACCGTGTCTATATATATATAGTCTATATGTGGTTTTTATTTCTAACTTTCAGAAGGTCTGCGAATTATTATTTTTCCCATTCATTTATTCTTCCGCTACTCCGCAAATTATTTGGGCCCGATGATCCATAATATTTTCATGGCTGATTATTCTATGGTACCAAAACGAATCCTGGTTTATACGCTGACGATGTTATATCAATTGAAACGGACAGGAAGCCCTAACTAACTTCCAGGAGCTGATCACAAATGTTGAAAGATGTAATGCACACAACAATGCCAAGTTAAATGAATGTGAACAAATGTGTGATGGTATGACCCACAAACCGAGATATCCCATCAACCACGAAAATCATCATTGAGAGACAAGATATCGGGCCATCGACTCAAACTGGGCGTCACCTTGGATGAAAGACTCAAATTCAGGATCCATACCAAAAGCAAAATCAAAAAGCTCCGACCCCCCTTGGAGAATATATTGAGATTCTGTTATATCCGAAGTCCAAACTCAGCTTGCGGGGCAAAGCTTTGCTGAACGCGAATGATTTGTTCGCTTTGATTTGGGATTTCGCATCTAAGAGCAACATGTACAAACTACAACGATTCCAGAATCGCGTCCTCCGGCGCTTCACTGGAGCACTAAAAGTGCTCAGATCTCGCCGATCTGCACAAAGATTTAAAGGTGTTGTCTATGTATTCTGACATCAAAAAACTACTTCGAGAAACAAGAAAGATCATGTCACCAACACTTGAGAGAGATCTTTGATTATGATACTCGCGAGTTTCTGAAACATCTAAGGCCTAAAAAACATACCATGTACGAAATGTGTGTCCGATTTTTGTAAAAATGTCTGTGTGCTTGTGTACATATATGTTACTGCTAAAGCCCGAAATTGGCCAATTCGCGAAGCGGCCGGCCACTTCGCAAACTGGCCAATTTCATTAAATATTGACCAGGTCAATGTCCGAATTTCGGACATTGGCCGGCTAGTTCGCGAAGTGGTCGGTGGTCCTTGGCCAAACTCCGATAACAAACGACATGATTCGGGATCATCATTGGAGTTGGCATATTTTTCCGTGATAAATTATGTCCACGTTAGTTATAGGCAACCCATCAAACCGCAGTTACGATGCAGTAACAGTTTTTTCTTCAAAATTTTGCAGAGAAACTATGTTTTTATATAATAATATTTTTACATGGTTTTTCTCTGAAATTTTTCACTTTTTTCCTCTCGTTACATAAAGCTAATCCAATACAGCTTATATATACAGACACGTATTACACATTGGCGATTAAAAAACATGAATTTGGCTCCTACCGGGCCGTCTTACATCCAGGAGAGTTTTGACCAGGGATCTCTGGCGAGCTTCAAACGGTGAATCGTGACTAAGGTAATTCAATATCTAATTACTTCAATTTTTATAAATTTTGCGACTATTTACGAGTTTATGGGGCATCCTGTGTTTAGATGTGCCAAGTAAGCGTAAAATTGGCAAATGTCCAAATTTTATTATTAAACTTTATTTAATCAAAACTTCAAAGTTCAAATTTCATATCCATATCAAATTTTGGTTGGCATTGTTGAAATTTTTGTACAGTTTTAATATATTTTTTAACTTAATTGCTTTGATCTTTACATATGCATTTGAGTTTGAAGAAAAAGATATTAAAAAAAAATACTCACGGCCTGCAATGACGAAATTCAAGGAACTTTTGAATTCTAGATTTTTTTTAAATTTTGTGCGTACCTACTAGTTACAACTACTTTTAACCGTGCATGCACTTCGTACACATTCCTCTGCGAAATATCTAATGATTCGGTATACGCTGATTCGGTACAGAACAGAACAGACCGAGCACAACCAGTCCCTGTCGCATACGTGATATAAAATCGTTGTTCTGGTGTGCGTGGTCGTGCCGCAGAAAATTCTGAGTTACGAAGAGACAAAAAAATAATAATCGGTATCCCCCTTTGATGGGATCTGAAGGACCCCTAGTCATGTATGTGCATTCATATGGAATTGTAAAAAACAAATGCGAGGTCAGACATATAAAAGAAGCGAATCAAATTATACCATGTAGTAGTACCCGGTACTCTAGGTATCCTGAAAAAAATGTAGGGTACCTAGAGGACTGACTGTTTGACAATATCAACCTTCTTGCAAATACGAGATTCAAAGAACATGTACTACTTATTACAAATATGTAACGAACGTTTTACGTTTTTCATTGTATTTGAGACATCAAATTTTTCTCTTGGTAATAGAGAGGCATCAGAGGGTTGACCATTAAGAGGGTTTTTACTGTATATGAAATATCGTTGTTAGTTATTTCCACATAAATTAATAAATTTCTGGATACACCCATACTTTAGGAACGTTTTGATATGTCTCTGAGATGAGAAGCGGGGTGTGTCAGGTCCTATGCTGTCTTCCGAATGCAGAAGTAAACAACCCAGCAGTTCATTTTTTGCCTGTTCGTAATACGCGCGAGTTGCAGGACTGATTGCTGTCTGTCTGTGGAGAAACTTTTTTTTATATACAAATAAATAAAGGAGTTATAATTTTCTCTCAAATGAAATTCGGGAGACTGATTCCTTAATTTTTTTTTTTATTCGGATGGAAATCAAAAACCGAATTTAATTCATGATTAAGTACTCACTTGAAAAAACTGAAACAAGTAAAATTGTATTAAACAAAGCACATGATAACAACATAAATCACTTGAACAACATATACAATAAAGCGAGATCTCAAATAACAAATACATAATTAATAGGCACTAGTTTAAAGTATCCTACAGGTGAAACCAGTCATCAGAAAATTGTGCAATTTTGTGGATTACTTCATGAAGTGTGACGGGAATTTGTTTCGGGGGGAAAATTAGTTGCGCGTGTCGTCATCAGAGGGCGTTTTATTAAGAAATGACGCATTTAGGCAAACGTTTACAATTTTCACGGTTGTTAAACACTTTTGCAATTGTTGCTGCAACAAAACATGTTCCACGTGATGGCCATCATTTTCAGATACCATGTGAAATCGCAAGATGGCATGTTCCACAACTGACCGAAGTGTGTGCGGGGAAATTTTCAGCACGGTGGCGTCAAATGCTGCCTTTACGGTCAGGTAAAGTTCTTGGATTGCCATGACTTAGCAGACGTTTCAAATGCCCCCAAAGCCAAAAATCGCATTGATTAAGGTCCGGGGGTCGGGGTGGCCATATATTAGGGAAGTGCCGGCTGATGTCACGTTCTTCTGTAAAATGTGTTTTAAGAACATTGTTAACACGCGCTGCAATGTGTGGAGGGTCTTGCATAAAAATTGTGTCTGCAAGGCAGTGACGTGCATTTTCATTCGTGACGGAACAATTTCGTTCTGTAACAGCAATGCATATCGCTTCCCGGTGATCGAACATGTCACTGAACCTGTAGACCGTAACTCCTCGTAGAAGTAAGGGCCAAGAATAAATGATGCAGTAAATCGACACCATACCGTCATTTTCGGTGAATGGAACAGAACGTCTAAGATAGCGTGCGGATTTTCTGGTTCCCAAATTCGACAGTTGTGAGTATTGACTGGAGAAACAGGAGAAACCGCGAGACACCCAGGCTCTGTCGCAAGAAGCAACGTAAGCTCTTCCCCCCCCCCCAGGAGAGGTCCAGGGCATCTCCGGAAAAACCAATATTTATTATTGATGCGTCAAAGATTACATATAGTGAAAGGAAATTAAAATTATGTAAAACGAAGAATCAAATTAATCAAGTTAAAGTCAAAGTGCAACGGGCACGGATAATAAATAATAATAGAAAGTTGTATAAAATCATATCGGAAAAGGCGCAATCAGAAATTTGAATAAATTAAATAAATAAATCAATTGAAATTAAATAAATAAATAAATAAATTTGATTGATCAAAGATTGTATGACAGAAAGGCAGAGCACCCCATTGCGCAAGGGCAGTTCAATACATTCAGTCTAATTCGCTTTTGATCACAGTTGAAGGTGGCTCCAGAACACTTGATTAGATTTACGATTCATCCTGGTCCACGCCTTCAAACAGTGCCACCAGCACACTGTCATGGTGAGGACGCGGCGATCTCCTTAACGGAGGCGCTGGTGCTGGAGTTACAGGAGCTGGAGGAGACGGATCCCTTATCTTCCCAGGATGTTCCTCAAGGAATTTCACCATTTTTCTTATCTTTTCTCTTGATTCCTCTCGACGTAGTATGCCAAGCCTCCATGGTCTGTGTAGATGGGCAGCCGGCGAGCGGAAGTGATAGGGTGTCGTTTCTGGACAGCATGTGGCGTAGTGCAGGGGCGTGCCAGGCTCAAGACAAGAACATTTGTCAATGGTAATCACTTTAAAGCGATGTAAGTTTGCCAGGAAAGGCCCATGACCGGTGACAAATATGGAGCTCGCTTGACCAGCCCCTGCTCCTACTTTCTTTATAACTTCTTACTTTCTTTAATAACTTCGTGAGTTGATCTTCCTGATGCCTCCGGCATATCCCAATCCAGTTGCCACTTTGCTATCATGTCCCGCCAGAGGAGAGACTTGGCGTACGAAGCTGAATATAAGAATTCATCGCAAAAGTTTCCGGTATCGGTCGCTTCTTTAGCCGCCGCATCCTCTAGCTCGTTTCCCCACTGGCCGTTGTAGGCTTTTACCCAGGAGATGCGTATCGAAGGGTGAGATACAAGTATACTCCTAATCCTTCTGGCCATTGCGTTTTCAGAGAGCGGGTTTAGCGCCTGGATACTCGAACGGCTATCCGATCTTATTACAGTCTGTGCCCTTTTTGTGGCTGCATCCAGAGCTGCGGTAAATATAGAGAGCATCTCAGCTTGATATACTGAATTGTTTTCTTTTAGTTTAGCAGCCCATTTATCCATGATCTCCGTTCCCACGGTTTTTATACAGGCAGCTCCTGTACCTGATTCCAATTTAGAGCCATCAGTTTAATAGTGACGGCTTTTATGACGGCTTTCTCCTTAAGTATATCGTCCTCCGAAGAATCTAGAAGTACTTTTGAGTATTGACTGCACCATCCAAGTGAAAATGCGCTTCGTCTATCGAGAGGATATTTCAAAGCCATCCTGAATCGACCTCAACGCGAGCTAGAAACTGCAGTAAGAACCGGAGTCGAGCGTCACAATCATGTGGAAGCAACCGCTGCACAAGTGGAAGTTTGTGCAGATAATATCGGAGGATATTCCGCATGATCTTGTGTACATTTGAACGGCGCCTTTCCAACGCCTGCGCTACACGCCTGACACTAGTGCTGCTACCACGAGAATTTAAATCTCTTCCACCTGAAGCGAAACTTCCTGTACTACGTCTACAGGAACGAATTTTCTTCCTGTTCCAGGACGAACAGCCAACGATCCTGTGGTTTCAAATTTCGTTATCATACTCAGAAGGTTTTTAACATTCATTGGACTTTTCCAATCCTCTTCCAAGTCTGATATTTCTGTAGAGCATTTACTGCGGAATTGCTGTTTTGGTAAAACAACTTGACGGTCTCATAAACTTATCGTCATTGTGGGAAGTAAACACATTGAGAAACAAGACCTCCGCTAATGTTCCTATGCTTTGTAACAGCTGCTGCGTGACACCACATAAATTTACATGTTTATTACAAGTATTCGAAGTGAAACGGCCTCTGGTGGTGACATGTGCAACTATTTTTCCCCTGAAACAAATTCCCATCACTTCATGAAGTCCCCCAGAAAATTTCATACTTTTCCTGATGACTGGTTTCTCATGTAGGCTAATTTAAAATAGGGAATTTTAATCATGAACGCACTATACTTCTAATGACCTTGGTTGTAATGACACCTAGGCTGTAACGTCAACAATTGGCGGTCCGGACTGATTCCCATAGAGTAGTGCTGATGAACATTACTTTATAACGTCAATGAAAAGAAACCTCCTCGGATATAACGACAAGTTTTTCGTCACTTTTGTTTCCGTTTCACTTTTGTGTTGACGCTTTCTGAAGAAATTCCTAAAATGGGATCAGGGAATTTTCGCCTGTTGTTTTATTTATATCTAACTTGCCGCTGTTAAAACGGTTTATTGCATGTTTGACGCTCCGACTTCGTGATTGACATGAATACTATTAAACCACTCATGCACCTCGTCCACATTCCGCTATGGAAATTCTAACCAATGAGTATGAAATACATAATGAATGAATTATTACACGTATGAATGTGTGTGTGTGTGTGTGTGTGTGTGTGTGTATGAGTATGAAAGAAATGTTGGAATGTGTGTATATGTCTTATGAGAACACATAACATTAAGTTTGTTTCTGTGTAATGCTTGTTATAGTGCTGCCATCTATTTTTCGAACTGTGAATGAAGTGTGATTAAATATTTGTATTATTGTAGGCCGGTTGCTCTGTGGGGCGAGAATGTTTAACGGGGAGATCGGCTCGAATTCGTGCCTCGAAGTTGGGAATTGACACGACTACCATTTGAAATATTTCCGAGAAAGAACAGCGTTAAATGCGGGTGAAACGTTTTTTCCGCATTTAACACTCTATTTCCCAAATTTCCTATTTTTTTTGAATTCAAATGTCTCTGTCAATATGAAACGTGGATTTTTTTATTGCCGTCAGGAGAGACAGGGGAAACAATTTTCCAATTCATTCGAAAACAGGGGGGGGGGGTGCAGTGTAAAAATTTAGATTTCCTATTTTACTACACACTGCATTGTCACTCTCAAAACTTGCGCAAGGTAATTTCTTAACGCCTGTTGAGCCTTTTTTTCGAAATTGGAATCATACCTCTACGACGGATGGTTGATGAGATAAAGGGCGTACTAGCGCTTACGGGACACCTCGTATATTATGAAGACCTGGATAATTCTCGAATTTTGAATAATTTGAACTTTTTTGGTGTCCCCCCTTGAGCTTCGAATCAACCAAGTTCGTCTGTATATGTAGTAGTTTTTAGCGTATAATGTCTGTAGAACCATGCATGACCCAGGGCTCTATTTACATCCCCACAGGATGCAAGCCTTTTGCACGGAGGGGCTGGGCGTGTATATTGTCTGTCGTAAGTACAAAAAAAAATCTAATTGTGAGGACGTAATGTAAATTTCTTACATTTCAGAAAATTACCTAAATGTCTAAGAAATTATATTACTAAAGTTCTCCCTTATATTTTACACTGAAATATCATTAAAACCACGTATATGTTCTAAAAACCACGATATTGAAGAAAAAATGAAGTCTCGAACGCAGGGAGAGTCGTCTTAACAAGATTAGAAAAATGCCTTAACTTATTACTTACATCCTTTATGAGATGAGATAACGTTTATGAATGATTGAGAAAGTTACTATCGATGTGAATAGGACTAAATAAGCAATATCTATTCTAAAAGGGGAATCTCAAATTGCGAATAATACAAGGTTTGAAGTTGAGTCCTTTGACACCCTTTATCTTTTGAAACGTTGGTTATAGACGCATACTTTCAATTAGAAAAAAGTATCAAAATAACATGTCCATGTCAGATATGTCATTTGATTTAGTAGGGGCCGTATATATACAGTATATATATATATCCAGATACAAAATTTTATTTCTTACACGTTCCCCCCTTCTCTAACTTCCAATTAGAAAGTTATTGCTTGTCCCTCCTGATGCCAAAAAAATCTCTAAATGCGGAAAAACCATTTAACGCGATTTTTTTCCAAAGTTTCCTCAGTTCTTCAAATTCGAATATCTCAGTGAATATTGCACTTAGCAATGTGGAATTTTTGTAATTTGCATCAGAAGAGACAGGGCAACATCTTTCTATTCGGAAGTTAGAGTACATGGGGACCGTGTAAAAAATTTAACTTTGTATCTCGATACATATACGGTCCCTAGTGACATAAATAACATATCTGAGATGGACATGTTATTTGAAAATATGCTTCTATAACCAACGGTTCAAAACATAAAAGGGTTTCTAAGGAATTGACTTGTATATTCATAGAATTGTTTGCAACTTTCATCACGTATTAAATTCATTCCTTACAACTAGAAGTTCTACTGGTTTACAGCACACCAACTTCGGTCATGCATCACCATGCGGCAATTTCCAACCAATAGAGTTGGGTGGGAATTGATGGAGCCATCTTAGGTGGCAGGCTCGATAGGTAAAGAACTTGTTTCTGATGTTCTTTGCCCGGATTCGAATCCGCGGACCATGACGGTAACCTTCATAGTGGAAGACGAGCATCTCACCACGGCACGACTCGGACACTAGTGGTTTTACTGGTACTAAGGAAATTTCTATTAGGTAAATCTGTATGAGAAAGTGGAACCGCTTTTTTTCATTTGTTGAATCTAGCACCTACGTTGGAGAATTCAACAAAACTTCTTGAAAATGTCGCAGCAGGTTCTTTGAATCATTCAATTATAGGGCTAGTGTTTTAACCACATTTTCTTCAATGTCTTCCTATCAAAATTAATCTTACGTTTTAGCGGAGCTTTGGTTCCACTTGCCTACTTGAGGGAGACAACGAACACTCCGCTAAAAAATAAAATTACTCTTGAAAAGAGGACATGGAAGAAAATGTGGTTAAAGCACATTTCCCTATAATTGAATGGGTGAAAAAAACCTTCTGCGATATTTTCAAAACGTTTCGAACAACTACTACTACTAAACCAGACACATGTACCTCGTTCATATTCCTCTGCGGACCTCCTAACGAATTGGTACATGTTTGAATGTGTGTATATATAGAGAACCTTCAGTGAAGTTTGTTTCTGTGCAATGCTTTTTATATGTGTAGTGGTGCCATCTGCATTAACTTTCTCCAACCATGACTGAAGTGTAATGATTGAAGATTGAAGTTTCAAACAACTGAAAAAAATTCATTTGAAAAATATTCATTCATAAGAAACCCAGATATATTTTAATATTTTCGTATAAAAATCTAATTGACTTCAGTCTGCAGAAAACTCACAAAATTAATAACTTGGAAATGTAGGAGACTCCAATTAATGTGAAACTCTCTCCCCCTAAACTGCGATGATGAATGTTATCCTACCCTCCATGAATGTTATTCTACATTATATGAGACCCATGAGGACTGAAATGCGAAAGGAACTTGCGAAAAATTTGGGGTATGTGGTCATGTCTTCTCCACACGTCTTCTTTTGAAATCCCAGGCTGCGGTCTCTGGCACTTGCATGTGCAATTTTTCTCCCTGGGTATTAGGTTCAGCTATCCATTTTCAGTCAAATGGTCGTACGCTACATCGACTTACGTACGTTAGCATCGAACGACACCAGTTGTTTGATACTTGCGAGCACGGGGCAAGGAGGCGACTACTATTAATCTTTGCTTACTTTTTTCCGACTCAACCCTGCCTCATTTGAGGTAACGTAAGTTCCTCTGCTTCAGTCCGGGGCTGTGAGCGATTCTATCTACCTATCTATCTACCTATGTATTTATTTGCCGCCAAAAATTGTAATTGATTGGTTTATTAATAAAATTCAATTAGATGCATTGCCTCTGTAAAGTTGTTTATCAGATTGCGCTTTCATGTCTTGTGAAGAAAAGAAAGTAGTGATAGAACAATAACTTCTTCAGCACTTTCTGTGATTCTGTAATGCAAATTACAGATGTTATTAGATGACTTCAGAAGAAAATGAGTGGCAAAGTAGAAACAAAATTCAAAACGAATGTGAGAAAAAAAAATAAAAAAAATATCGTTGTGTGTGTATAGTGGTTTTCCAAAAATCTCCTAAAATATTGCAATAGCGGGATTTATCGTAGTAAAGGATATTGTTGCATCAAGAGGAGTTTAATATTGGACTATAGGCAATTCCAAACAAGATTTGAAAGAATTATCGCTTTACAGGGATTTATCGTTATATCGAGTATCGTTGTAGGCAGGTTTCACTGTATATACTGTACTTATTGGTAATAATTAGAGATGTTGGAAATTGAAATGCGAAAAACACTCGTAATATATGAGTGAAAATAGAAAATGTCGTTGAATTTAGGAATATGCATTACTCGTTAACATTTAACGGAGATTAATGAACTTATACTTACATTCTTGAGAATCAGGCAATTACGAATGTCATTCAGGGTGGCCCATAAATTCTTGAATAGATTAAAAATTCATAAAAATCGAAGGAATGCTTGAATGCAGTTTGTGAAAAAGTTATTCTCACGAAAGAGGATTTTTTCTTTTTTTGGCAAAAAAAAAAAGGTTCAGTTCAAATTCTTGTCGGTAGAGGACGCTGCACGAATAATCCGGCAGTGATTGGGAGCCTAACCCTTCAATCTCTCCTGTGTCCGAGACGTTCGCAAAACCTCGGTCGGCGATTCGTGGCTGACGGAACTTCACCAATAGGGCTTTGTCCACCGATGTCTACATCACAATGAATACCTTATTTTTGCGCCAGTAACAGAAAGATTCAGAAATGTGAGCTGTTAGTTATACACCACATGCATTTATTTGAACTATGATATTTACATATTTTCAGTGATATTTGCATTCGTGCAGCACCCTCTGTCAGCAAAAATTTGAACTAATTTAATTCTATACCAAATGAATAATAAATAAGTACATCCCCGTTCATGAGACAAACTTTTTCGCAGACCGCATTCAAATATATCAATTCCTTTGACTACTATGAATTTTTGAACTATTTACGAATTCATTAAATAAAATTTTGCTTCTCTCCATAGTGCTTCTTGCATTGACTTAAAGCTTGTCTTTGTTTGAATTAGCGATTACGCAAGAAGTATTCTTGTTTTCATTAAACACTTACGCTAATAATCATTATTATAGCCCGGATTATATTCAGTTTACCCCTTTTCATTTAACAATGAAAAGGGGTTCTCTATTTGATTTTATGCATTTATATAATCAAATAGAGAATAAGTACATATTTCTTCTATTGATTACGTTGTACTTGCAGGATTATTTTTCTGTCTCTTTCCATTGTTCAAATTTAATCATATTTCTTAATTTTTTTCAATAAAATATTTTTCCATTGCGTGTTGTTCATTTTGGGGAATATTTTCAGTCAGTGCGTACACTTATAAGTGCATGTTTTTTACACTTCTAAATACACGTTTTTGCATTTATTACGCATATATTTTCTTATTTTACTGCATATATTTCTTTTTCTTATGTTAGGCTAAGTTCAGTGCTATAAATATGCATATTTTTCTTTTTGTGCATGCTTTACATTTTTGAGAAATTAGCATTTTCAAAAATGCAAAATTTTTCTCATTTCACATATATTTTTTATGCGGATAATACATATGTTATTTAGGGCATAATAAAGAATTTTCAAGGCATATTCTTTATTTCATGCATATTTCGGAATTTTTAAATGAATATTTCGGAATTTTTAAATGAATATTTCGGAATTGTTAAATGCATATTTTCACAATTTTTATGAATGTTTCTATTTTCCGGTATTTTAAAATGTATATATAGATATATTTCATTTTAGCTTACATTTTTCTCTAATTTTTCGTGCCATAATTTTTAGATTGGCTTGTTATCATTTCTCGAACATTTTTGATTTTACAGCATATTTCAGCATTTTTTTTAAATGCATATTTTGCCATTTGTTTAGCGCATATAATCCACGGCAAATTTGCTATTGGCACGCTTTTTATCCCGATAATAAAACTCCTGTCGAAGTCTACCGGTGCATAAATCAATTCATTGCAATATCTCATGCGGTCGCACAAGGTGGCGTTATAGGAAGGATGCAGAATCGGGGGGGGGGGGTAAGAAAAAAAAATTGCAGTGGAATTCGGAAAAAAATTTTATCCGTAAAATTCAAACTATGATTGTAGTAGATAAAATAATTTGCAAAAGAAACAGTAATTTCTGACGAATTAATCCCCAGCTGAAAACGCAACCAGGTGAATATTGTCAGTTTATGAAGTGTAGGAGAACACAAAGCCTGGGGTAAACGTTCAAAACGACTTGATTTCTCCATATTACGAATATTCCGAGAAGCTGCTGCCTGCAACGCTGCAGCTGACCCCCTGTGTTGACCCTCGAGCAGAAGGAAGTTTGACACCCTTGCAGTATGTGATGGATGTAAAATGGCAAGTTGCTGTTCAGCTGAGTTCAGTTGAATTTTTTAGTTTTGAACATGGTTTTACTAACGTTGCGACGTTTCAAATGTTAGTTTTGAAAAAATCTCTAGCAGCCCCCTCTGGTTGATTAACGTGAAACACACATTTTGGAAATCTTCTGCCGTAGGTCTACCATATCGGATCGGGATGAGATCATCAATCGGATACCGTAGATGAGACTATAATCTCTAAATACCGGACAAGCAAAAAGTCCTGGACACGTTTTAAAAATTAGTAAAAATTCAATCGATTCACATAAAAAAAGTATATACTTTGCACTGAAATACTTATCCTGGCCCCCCCCCCCCAGTTTTTTTTGTTTTTTTTCGATAAATTAATAAACAACGGTTCAAAGTTTTACTCTCAGATAGCGCTGTATCACAAAACTCAACACAAACGTTGCATAATTAATGATTGAAACTAGAGCACGGATTATATGCAATTGCACAATTGCATATTTTAGTACTTTTTATAACAAGTGCATATAAATGTATAAATTCACTGAAATTTTTGAATAAGCACATATTTTTAGTATTTCTTTTCCTTCTGATCGCATTGTACTCATGTTTGCAATATCATTTTTATCTTTCTATTCTTTAAATTTAATAAAATTTCTTAAATTATTTCAAGAAAATATCTCACCATTGCGTATTGTTTATTATAGGGTGTCTTTTTAGAAGGCATTTTTAAATGCACATTTTTCATTTTTACGTCATATTTCTGCTTTTTTAAATGAGCATTTGTTTTCTTCATTTTTTGCTTATATTTTCCTTTTTTAGGGAAACCTCAGCATTTTGAAATGCATATTTTTTGATTCCAAGTATATTTCTCAATATACCTTTAATGTCCTTTAAGACATATTGGAGAATTTTTAAGGCATATTTTTTTCCAGCATATTTCGGTATTTTAAATGCATATTGCAGAATTTCATGCATTTTTTCTGGCACTTTGAAACACATTTTTTTTCGTGTATTTTTCCTTTTTAGTGATATGCTTCGGCGTTATTAGATGGACTTACTTTCGTTTATCACGCATATTTTTGATTTCATGGCATATCTTGGCATATTTGAATACGAAGGCCACAACAGACAAAATGCCAAACGAGGTGGCTGAGAAAAGATACCCATAAAAAATATGGATCTCAAGTATTTATCGAAAATGCAGCAACACAATAAGAGCCATAAAAAACCAATGATTATGATAAAATATAAATACACCGCCCGATATAAAAGCATATATCACGAAAGAAAAAACTAATAATTATTACTGCCCATAGAAAAAGATTACGGTGGTTGTTTTAATCTTGAATACAGATTTATCTTTATTTTTAGTGCAGATTTCAGCATTTTCAGCGCATATATTCCAGGCTCTATTTATACCAATTTGCAGTACGATCAATAAATACTCTTTGTAGCTCAGGCTACGCCTAAACTGGTGAAAAGATGCTTATGTTGATATATGGTTGTTTAAGTAACGCGAATCGTCATAAACATTAATTATGTACTGTTTGGGTTGCATTTTATGGGTTATGTCGAGTGTATATTGGCTCGTGATATGTAATTTAGTGCATACCGCATCTTTTTCCGCGAAAATCGATTGGTTTTTAAATTAATTTTTAAAATATGTCGAGGACGTTTTGCCTACCCTGCACATGGAGATCCTTTCGAAGATGAATAGTTCGCCGAAATAACTCAGTAAATATTACTCTTATGAAAAACATGCCATTGTTTCCGATCTTTTCCGCAAATGTGACATCAAAAACATTTGTATATGAAACTTTTTATGACTTACTCCCTTTATGGAATAACAGCAAATACTGAATTACTACTTTTTAATAACAATCGGGAAAATAATTGAAAAAACGGGTTCGAAAAAACAAAATAGATTTGCCGTATTTCTAGACCTATTTACCGGCGCTTACTCTTTTAACAATATACTCTTAGAGGCTTGCGGTTGCTTAAATTAGTATTTTTAAAGACAGCCTCCGCGCGAGGCATATTTACTAGTTGCCAGGGGACAAAAAAACAAGTATTTAAAAATAATTTTTGTTACGTTGCTCCTAAAGGTCAGTAGAAATCCATTGTAACGACAATCAGGGTAAAATTGTCGCTATAACGGACTTCTCGTTACACGCGGATGTTTTTGTAATATTAGGTCTTTCACAATCACCTGCAAATCACTCGTTCTATCGAGATGGTCGTTATAAGCCATAATCGTTATAACGGGCTTTTACTGTACTAAATCTATTTCACACTACTATTACTTCTAAACCATACATGCACCTCGTCCATATTCGTCTGCGGAAGTTCTTAACGAATTGGTACATGTTGGAATGTACGTATACGTGTTGTGAGGCTGATTTGTAGTTTGTTACTACTACCACTACTACTAAACCACACATGTACCTCGTCCATATTCCTCGGCGGAATTTCTAACGAATTGGTACATGTTGGGATGTGCATGTCGGTGTTATGAACCTAACGTGCAGCTTGTTTCTGAGTAATGCTTGTTACAGTGCTGCCATCTACCACATATATTTTGAACTATGAGTGAAGTGTAATGTTTGAAGATTTTATCGTTGTAGGCATGTTGCTCTCTGCGGCGCGACTTTTTAATGCGGAGATCGGCTCACATTCTTGCCTCGAAGTTGAGAATCACAGAAAACCAACTTTAGCTAATCACCTTTGCGGGGACGGTGGGGTTTAAACCCGGGTCCTTTGCTGCTTGTTTCTGAGAGTACGCAGACGCGGCGAGCCTCAAAGAAACGGGTTTCCAATTGTTTGACGGTCATGTGTCCTTTCAGAATTTATTTCTCTCAATGTTTGCAGCTTCATCCCCAGAGGGTTGGAAAGTGCATTATAAGCATTCTGAGGGCACAGGTCTACCGATAAGAGACACACAATTACGGTACACAACAACACTGTTAACCATGCGAGTATTACAGTGGAACGTCGCTTGTACGACATTCAAGAGGCCAGGTCAATACGTCGTATAAATATATAAGTGGAATAACTGACACTTTAAAAAAAATGGTTTTCCTCTCTTCCCAGACATACAAAATATTATAAAATTCAATGTATTTAATAGCATCTCCAATTCTGTTATTAAAGAATATCATTTCAATCATACTTGAAGGAAAACTATTAAATTGCATTCCAAACATTGTGAACCTTCATTCGTATGTCGGGGTGCCGTGGATGAGACTTTCACAGCTCATAATTTCAAATCACTTGAAGAAATAGAATTTAGCAGAACATTACTTTTTTGGGACACGGTATTGGGTAAAAAATTGCAACAAAATCTTCTCGACTTGGGAAAATTTCCCATCCTGGATTCTCATTTTTTTGGCTGTAGGCGATTTTGAACCAGCAGCTTGACATTTGATTTTGTTTCTCTGCTTTATAATCGTTTTCAAAGTTAACATACAGGGATATGCAACTGCTTTACAAGATCAACTTCCGTCTTTCACTTGAAATTCTTGTCGAGTTCTTCACAGCCAGCAAGCGAAGCACAACAACGAAAGAAAACTCTACAGGAAATGATCGAAAGAACTTACTTTTTCTGTATGTGTGTGTCTCTTATCGGTAGGCCTGTGCCCTCAGAATGCTTATAATGCACTTTCCAACCCTCTGGGGATGAAGCTGCAAACATTGAGAGAAATAAATTCTAAAAGGACACATGACCGTCAAACAATTGAACCCTTTGGGGCTCGCCACGTCTGCGTACTCTCAGAAACAAGCAACGAACAAACCACATAAGTCTACTCTAAGTGGTCATAAGACAGCTAGCTCATTCACAATTTTCGTATACGCCAGCAATCACCATAAAATTTATGGCTTTTGCTTTGACAATATCAAGAAGAACAGTTGCATCAATTCACTGCACATAAAAATTGGGCTCATTTGATGGATATAAAATGACGTTTTTTCAAAACATTCGGAATTCAAGTCGAAGTGAAAATGTCGAATAATTGAGGTTTTGCTTCGAATAAATAAATTATTTTTGAATACAATTGGGACCGAAGAGAAACGCCGCATAAGCGCGAAAGTCGTATAACTGCGCGACGTATCAACAATTCTCCACTCTGATTTCAACATTAGGGGGGGGGGGGGGTGTTGATACTCAACTCTAACAAAAAAAACTAATGTAATTTTATCCCAGTATTGATGGATAAAATTTTGAGTATGATCATATTATTTTTTTTGCAAACTCCTAGACATTCTAAAAATTTAACATCAATCAAACATGTAAACTCCATCTATATTGTGGTTTACACCAAAATACTTATGGAAGAGTCGAGTTCTCTTTTGATACATAATTAAATAAAAGGTCAAAATTTCACTCACAGATCATATACATATATATACACACACACATACTTACATCACAAAAAACTCTACAAAACGAGTAAAATGCGGCACAAACAGTGCAATGTTTTTTACGATTTACGTTGCATAAAAATACCACACATATTCCAATCTGAGCACCTTTTTTTCAACTCGGGCTACATCTAAACGGATTAAAGAATACTGGAACGAAAATGTAGTAGTTTTTCCATATAACGCAAATCGTGATAACATTAATACAAATACAAATACAACGCCACAACAGGCAAAATGCCCAACGCGGTGGCTGAGAATTATGCACTGATTGTGTAGCATTTTGTGTTATGTGGAGTTTTTAATGAGACAACGCCATTCTATCAGTGAAGTTTTAAACCTTTTTTTTTTTAAATACATTATTTTGCTTTTGCATTATTTTATTATTATTATTATTATTATTTTATTTGCATTATTTTTACATTATCTTGCTTTTGATAAAATACATATTTTATCAAAAGCAAGAAGCTCCATCTAGGCCATAAGCATTTTTAGTGTAAGCTGTTCTTTTCTGTGTTAAAGGTTAATTTTTATCAATTTTTAAAATCTGTTTAGGACTTTCACTAATTTTCAGTTTAAACAAATGTCCAATGTTGCTTACGTCCTGTAAAAGAAAAGTAATAATAATTATGAATCTCTTAGTGATTTGAATAATGTTTGAAATATCGAAAAAAGCATCAATTATTTTAATGTTGAAATGGATATTTCGAGTACGCTACTGGAAACAATATATATATATATATATATATATATATATATTGAATTATACATTCCATACTCAATATATACTTGTGTACATAGATATAGGGATAAGATAATAAGGCAAGTAAGTATTCAGGTGGGCTTGAAAATGAATCTGGAAAATACTAAATTTATGACCAACTCCTTTACGTTGAAGAAGACGATCTTGCTCAACAACACAGACATAGAAGAAGTAGAAAGCTACTTGTATGTATACCTGGGACAAGAAATAACCATGGACAACGGAATCATTAATGAAATAAACAGAAGGATCACTATCGGATGGAACACTTTCGGCAAAAACTGTGTAATTCTGAAGAGCCACATGCCATTATGCCTGAAAAGAAACGTGAGTACTAGAAGCACTGACTTATGGAGCTGAAGCATGGACACTCACAAGCAAGATGATGCAAAGGCTGCAGATAACACAAAGTAGCATGGAAAGATGTATGAAAACACATCACAAGGAGAGATACAGAAAACGAATCACTTGAATAAGGAACCAAACAGAGGTACATCATGTCATGGGAAGAATTAAACGTCTAAAATGGAAATGGGCTGGACATATTGCAAGAAGATCGGACAGCAGATGGACTACAAGTATTCTAGATTGGTACCCCCGTAATGTTAAATGTCCGAGAAAGCGTCCCCGCACAATATGGATCGACGAGATCAGGAAAGTGGCTGTAGTCAACTGGATGGCTAAAGCATCAGACGGGGCAAAATGAAAAAATTTAGCGACCTTCACCCAGCAGGGGATTGAAAATGATTGATGATGATGATGATGGCGTACATATACTTACAGGCTGATTCAAGATAACCAATGAAATAAGCAAATTTAAAATGATTAAAATATTTTTTCAATGAAACAATTTATAAATGGTGATTTAATAAATTATACACTGCTCAAAACAATTAGGGGAGCACATGGTTTTAACAAAATTACGCAAAGATATATACCGATAAGTAACATAAAATGAATCATACATAATTTAAAGCCTAGCAGGAAACGGAAGAAGAAAACTTCATATGCAAATCAAAGTTCATGACGTCAAAAACCAGAAAAAGGAGATAAGGGCAGAAATCGGGATGTTGCAGAAACGTCTGTTTTACTGCCGTAACTGTGAAATTCGATTGCGCAGTATTTTTTTTTTTTTGAGACAAGGTGACTTGAGGATGTCTCAACAACGTGATTTACCGGAATCCATGGCATGGCGTGTCATAGGCAGACTGGAATCCGGGCACACACAACGTAGTGTCACGGACGCAGTTGGAGTCGCCAGAAGTGTTGTTGCAAGGCTGTGGAATCGATTCCAAGAAACAGGAAATGTTAGACGTCGACCAGGGCAAGGTCGGCCATGCGCCACTACAGCAACTGATGACCGGTATGTACGGTTAACAGCCCGTCGAAACAGAACAGAGAATGCTACGCAGCTGCAAAGACGGTTGCTCTTGGCAACAGGACGAAGGATGTCCAGCCAAACAGTACGTAATCGGCTTCATGAGGGAGGGCTCTATGCACGTAGGCCAATGGTCTGCATTCTGTTGACCCCACGCCACCGTGCGGCCCGAAGAAGATGGGCTGCTGAACATCGAGATTGGGAGCAACATGATTGGAGCCAAGTGCTGTTTACAGACGAGTCCCGATTCGGTCTGGAGTGTGGCACCTGACGTGTTCTGGTATGGAGGGACAGGGGCACTCGAAATAACCCCGCATTCGTTCGTGAAAGGTCACAATACAGACGAGCTGGTTGGATGGTATGGGGTGGAATCAGCATAGGCGGACGTACGGACCTGCATATCATTCGGAATGGCACTTTGACGGCCCGAAGGTATGCAGACGAGATACTGCGACCTCATGTGATCCATCCCTTACGCTGGAGCCATTGGAGATTCCTTTGTTTTCCAGGATGATAATGCCCGACCACATAGAGCTCGTCTGGTGGAGAACATGCTTGAAGCTGAAACAATACAGCGTATGGAATGGCCAGCGTGCTCTCCTCACCTGAATCCAATCGAGCATGTTTGGGACATGCTCGGACGACGCATTGCTGCGCGACCAAGGCCGCCTGTTACTGTCCGAGACTTGCAGATTACACTTCTTGAGCAGTGTAACAGTATTCCCCAAAATCTGATCGATAACCTCATCGCATCCATGGCAAACAGGTGTGCAGCAGTCTTAGCTGTTCGAGGAGACCACACGCCCTATTAAAACTCCTGCATCATGTCTAAACAGTACTTTTTTTTTATCGTTTACATGTAACCAAATTGTTGCCCTAAATCATCTTTTCATGTTTTTTCCATATTTTCAAAGAATTAAAGCTTAATTCCAAATTTTTTTTACGTCTTTTTTCTGTATTGCGCATTGATACGCGTGTACTATCCATTGTATGCCAATACGTGGCTGTCTCGTACTTTTTTGCTTGCTCCCCTGTTTGTTTTGAGCAGTGTAGTATTTATTATAAATTTTAAAATTCAGTAACAGGAAAATTCATATAAATGAGCTTTTAATACAAATACAAAGGCCACAACAGACGAATTGCCCAACGAGGTGGCTCAAAAAAAGATGCCCATGATATATATGGGCGGCAAATATAACTAAAATACACCAACCCGATGTAATAGCATATATCACAAAAAAAAAACTGAAAATTCATGATATATAATACACTGCCCATAAAAAAGTTGCGGTTTGCCTCATCTAAATGTGAATAACTATTCGATTTATGACAATATGTTTATCATACTTCTTTTTAAACGTGACAACTGTGTTAGAATCCACGACCATCGGAGGTAAGCTGTTCCATTTATGAATAACCCTGTTGCAGAAGAACTCCCTGCGACACCACAACCTGGAGTTGCCCCTTACTAAATCATACTGGTGTCCTCTTGTCGAAGAAGGTGATTGACGGTGAATTATCCCTCCAGCCACGGGCAACGCTAATAGCGAGTTTCGCATTTTCAGTAAAATTTCGCGGGCACGCTATTATCGCGTTCTATATACATAGCGGGTAAAAATACCCATCGATTTTGTTCGGAAAAATTCAAAAACCGCCAAAGTGTGAAGTGTACATAACTGTGCATGGTAAGAACTTTGAGCGCTTGTGAAACTTAACGTGTGCACTAACTGTCTCGTGTAAAGTATCGCTAATTAAAGAGTTTTTCCATCCGTTGCTGGCTTGTCATTTCTGCATCTTCGTTTATCTTCCAGCTGATCAGGTTGAGGTTTCCGACCATACATTCCTAGGTGATTGTGTTTTGTTTTTGTGTTTTATACCTCCCCTAAAAGTTTGAAAGTTTTGAACAACCCTGTATATTTATATAATTCAACTGTAATAATAAAACAAACAGATCAGAAAATTTTAACGATAATCTTTACTACTTACGAACTAGCATAAAATATAATTCACAGTCGTTGTTAAATGAAGTAACATTTCGAGTCCTGCTGGTGAATATTATAGAGACTCTCAATTATCCGTCATTCACGGGACCAAGTGTTATGCCGAATCACCAAAATCGTCGGAAGCCCGTATTGTAAGTGCCGTTATTCAAGTTACAAACATTCAAGTAAAAACATAATTACGTACCCGATTTATAACGAGCTACATTTTTTGTCTCGCCCATAAGATTATCTCTTATCAGATATGATGTAGTGAATCAACTGATAAGAACTAAATTTTTTCCAGGTTAAAGGCTCCTTACGCTCCACTTGTCAGTTTTGTCTTTGCTAGGCAAGGCGACCATTTTAAATCCATCGCAATGTAATTTGATCAATGTGCGCGAAGGACAATAACAATCAAAATGTAACACGTTGAAGGACTGTCGCGTCATCTGTTAGCCGAAGCTGCAAATAATTCGCAAACCGGCTTATTGTAATTCAAATTCCAGTCCTGCTTCTTAAACTATGTACTTGTTTCATCTTTACTTCTATCGCTGTACCCATGTTATACACCATTTTAAATTCAGAGTCCTTTCTGAAATATCTTGTGTTTCGGATGAGGGAGGTTCTACTACATTTTTTTGTATAAACCCATGCTTCAATTTTCTCATTGAAGAAGAAGACACTGCTTACGGTGTATTGGGGTGCATTGCATATTATGGTACTTTGCCTATTGCAATGCATCACGTATCGAAATCAGAGTGGGAAACTGACAATTGAATGACTATTTTGCAGGCATTCGCAATGCCTGAGGAATATTTTGCTTGATAATTAAAGATGTGATGAGTAGTTAGGTCCATTGGAGGAGTTGGGGAGGGGGGGGTGGACGCCGAAGGGTCAGGTCCTAGTATAATACAATATAAATGCTTCGTATATTCATACAGCTGTTAGTAACCTTTCAGCTTAGTTTTTTTTCATCTAATATAATTGTCAGTTGTTTAGAAGTGACACCAAATGATTCTGATGATATTTTGGGGAGTGTTCATGTATATGCATTTGAATTTTTTCTAAATTGAAAGATACTGTTTTTTTCAATGTGGATAAGGTGTTATAAAAGGTTATAAAAATACGAGGTGACTATAAAAAAACTATCCCGACATATGGGCCCCTAACTATCATACCATTCACAGAAACTGAATGAAATTTTGGCATAAGGTATTTTGAGGTATCCGTTCAAGAATGATATGGAAAACAACAGTGTCACTCTAACAGTTACGGTTACAGTGAGAAAATTTCGAAAATATCAAATGGCAACACCAAGTTTTTTGTATTGGAATGCGATCTCCATACTGAAAAACACCAAATAGCATTGGAATGGCACCTGTGGCACGAAAATTCCCGGAGCTAGGCAAGGAAAAAGTGAAAAGGACTTTGCCGTGCACCAGAGCATTAATGTTCGTTTCATTCGTCACACTGTTTCTTCGGCTGAGATCCCAGCCTGATTAGTCCGCCACAAGGTCACGTGGAAAATTTGTGAAACACAATAAAATGCTTTATTTTATGCTGCTTCTATCTTTGTCCTCATTGGTTGTCCTCACTTTTAGCCTGCCTACCGCCGGTGATTTTCATGCTACAGTTTCCGTTCGAACGCTATTTAGGGGTTTTCACAGTGGAGATCACATTCCAATACAAAAAACTTGGTGTTGCCATTTGATATTTTCGAAATTTTCTCACTGTAACCGTAACTGTTAGAGTGACACTGTTGTTTTCCATATCATTCTTGAGCGCATACATCAAAATACCTTATGCCAAAATTTCATTCAGTTTCTGTGAATGGTATGATAGTTAGGGGCCCATATGTCGGGATAGTTTTTTTATAATCACCCTGTATGTTATAACTTTTGCAGATTGTGTCAATGTAAATCACTATAGTGATATTGAATTATTTGATATTTTACGTAAGAAAAAGGAAAAAAAACCCCATTCATTTACTAGATTGATTATTGGAATGCATTGAAAAGTAGATAATAACATAAATTTTCTGTAAACTCATATAACCACTTTATAACCTTCCGATTCATTTTACTTTGATCTAATATGTATTCTGAGATGTTCAAAAGTCACGTCGAATAATTCTGATGATATTGTGAGAGTTTTCATGTATGTGCATTTGGACTTTTTCTGATGTAACTTTTGCAAATTGTTGTAATATAAATCACAATAGTGATATTGTATTATTTAATATTGTAGTACCGATAATATTGTATGTAAATACATTTATTCACTGAATTCGTTATTGTAAAGTATTCAAAAAAAATATATTACATAATGTAAACACCCTGAAAATCCATATAACCATTGCATAACCTTTTACCATAGTTTATTTTTGTTTTGTATAATTGTCAGATGTTCAAATTTATTCAAACCCGATAGGAAAAAGTTCTTATACGTATATTATAAAAGAATCAGAGATGATCGTTTGCACGCAACCATCTTGGCATTGGATAATCAATATCTTACCTAAGTAGAGAAACCAAGACGAAGAAGACGTTTTTTTAATTTCTTTTTTATAGAAAACACAAATGATCATCGAAAAACTGGTGAATAGAGTTAAGTAAATAAATTATAATAAATTAACTTTTGAAACATAATTTTTGTTCAAGTTTCGATAGATTTAAAAATAATTAAAGGCATCATGTGAGCTTGTTGATACTTTATCTCTTCATGATGATCAACTCGGAATTTTTATTAGTTTTTGTACACGACACTTTCATAACGGTGCGTGCGTGTGGGTCTTTATATTTGTCATCAAATGAAGAGTATCAATGATTGGGAAACACGTTTAATTTATTACTTACATCCTTTCAACAGAAATAACATTCAAGAGACGTTGAACACACCCCAATCAAACATAAAAACGAGTAATGAAGTTAAGAGATCAACACCATAAAAGACAAAATAAGAAATATTTATTGAAGTGAATTTGATTGAATACTAGCAAAAATACCCGGTGCTTCCCGGGTTTTCTTCAATTACTGAGAGGTTTGGAAAAGTCACAAATCATTATGAAGGGGGAATGAACTGTTACACATAATACTGACATTATTAAAGAGGTGGAAAACCATTGTAAAGACATGTACATGTCTGAAAAGCATTGTTTGAGAACCACGGCAACCAAAGTAAACATTCTGAAAGTGACTGTTGGAGCCCAGGAACCATTGTTGCCCGACGGTTTTTCGGGCTATGGTTCAATCCCCAGTCCTGTTTGGTATATATGCAAAATTTGGCAATGATCGGTCTAAAATTGTAGATTTGTATATAGGACAAACATAAATACAAACATCATACGTTCATGAAAGAATGGGAAATTTCAGTGAAAACAGATTCTTGGGCCTTTTGATACGCACAAATATTACAGGGTGGAAGAAGTACCCTGGACACATTTTGAAAATTAATAAAAAGTCAACCAATTGGCATAAAAACGCGGGTTCGAAATAAAATATTTATTATGGTCTAGAGCAGTGGTTCTCAACCTTTTTCGGTCCATGGCCACCCCATTTGGACCATATTTTTTCTCTTGCCCCCCCAAGTGTAATCCGAACCCTTCCCAGTTATTGGGCAGATTTTTTGAGCAAATCCATAGTCAACAAAAATTTAATGAGTAAAGTCGACTCCTCAAACAGTGAGGATTCTGGTAATACTTCTAATATCAGTGCCGTCTCATCACTCAACACCACGGGACCCTCCTAAAAATATATCGTTCTGGCACCCTCACAATTAGCTGGACGTAGCAGCTTATACATATTTG
This sequence comes from Pholcus phalangioides, assembly GCF_987345545.1. Classification (NCBI taxonomy): domain Eukaryota; kingdom Metazoa; phylum Arthropoda; class Arachnida; order Araneae; family Pholcidae; genus Pholcus; species Pholcus phalangioides. The sequence continues at coordinate 94,008,230 of NW_028301608.1, read as the reverse complement.
TTTAATCTCGCAAATCATGGTATCAAATATTTTTATGTAGGCCTCCCTATAGCCATCAGACTCAGAGCCATGCCCGGATGCGCCATCGCCGACTCTATTCATGAACATCGAGTGGGCCGTAGATGGATCCACGTGTTGAGAGGGCTCTGATTCTATGCACAGTGCCACAGTGCCGTCTTAACGCATGGGCCTACCCGGGCCTCAAGAGAAAAGGGTCTCACAAAAATGAGATTCGGTTGAAATTTTCTATAATTTACCGGGTAGGGAATGGAGGAAAAATGCATATTTTGTACGTGGTCATTACAACAGTCATAATTTTTTATTTTAACAATACTAAACTATTGTCAAACTATGCTCACCGGCTGTGGAAAGAAGAGAATATTCGTGATAGTTACTTACTGAGATCAAGATTATTGTGAATTCCCCTAGAACTTTTTGCATTATAATATTTTGTCATACGATAGTCAGTTTTTGTGTAGATTGTTTAAAGCAATTTTTCCTGACCTATGGTCATGACTCCTAACTTGTTCGCAAGGGCGAAGGAATAAGGAATATTTATGTTATGGTAAATGTGACAAATCCGGTGATTATGCGTAGTCACCTACGCTTTCGGTAAATTTGATAAATTTTGCGAATTTATCCCATTTACTGTTGATTATGCATAATCCTCAGCTCGTTCGTTAATATGAATAAATCGTATATGAATCACTTAAATTTACCAGACATTCTATATATAAACTTAAGTCTAGGTGAACGAAATCGATCGTTAATTTTGACTGTGTTTGTATTTATGTTGATATATGTGAAGAAAGCTAACACTAACAGACCGATGATGGTTTTATGTTTTTAATCTTCATAATTACTTGAATTCAATTTAATTTTTAAAGGCAAAATGTGTAGCGCACCCATCACGTATTGGAGAAACTGATAAGTGGTTGAATTTAATTGAATTTAAGCAATACTTCCACGTGGTTTTCTTTCCTCATATTTATCGAATTTTCCAATTTTATGTGGGAAATTATGCATAATCGCCGGTGAAAGTAATCAATGTAGGAAACTTTATCGACATTTACCGAGAGACGATTGGTGAGATGAATAATCGTCATTTATTATTGAATGATTACCATTCAGGTATTGATATCTCTTTTGCAAAGAACGGGGGAAACGGACTAATATCACAACATTGTAAAAATTTGTTTACAGTTATCAGGACATCGGATAATGTTATATTTTTTCCTCGACAAAAGTTTTTTTTTTGCGCTTTCTAAAGCTAAGGTTTAACAAAACTTATTTTTTACTCCTGCGAGCTATCGTTATATCGCTGAAACACTTTCTAGGAGAAGGTTTTCACCTTCACCCTCCTTGTTGACAAACATTTCCCTGCTATGTCCTAATCGGTGCGTAGTATTCGCTGCGATCCATGTACGTTCAGTTTTTGATCAGTTTCTTTCGATTGGCCAGATTCAAATTTATTTTTCCGAGGTGGCTTTCTCAAGGGAATGTATAGAACGTACCATTTTGAAAAATATCGTGATTCGTAATGCACATTAGAAAGTTTCATCCTAACAATGACCGCTTCATTCCGCCTTATAACGGCTGAATTATAAAAACCCAGGATTTTAGTTTTAAAAGGCAATTTTTTTGCCAAAAGAAGTCCCGTTTTAAAAGGAAATAAAAAAAAATGGAGTGATTGAACGTTTTGCAACCAATTAGTATGTGGAAAGAAAAACAGTTGTCACGTTTTACCAATATCCATATACCATATATCCACTTCGACCAAACGGGATGTATTGCCAAATGGTACTTGCAAATGGGACTATTCCAGATATAGTTATCATTCGGTTATTATTATCAGTAACCCCAAGTCCCGGTGTGATCTCATTAAGCAGCTCCAACTGTATATTTGAAATTTCCTCAAAATCAGTCATAATGTATTTCAACAATTTTGAAAATTATATTATTTCTAAACTAACCACTTTCCATGATTTTTTACATCAACTTACAGACTGTAAAAAAAAATAACAAAATATCAAAGTTCACAGGATAATGAATCACTGAACGAGATAAAATCTACTGGTAAATACACTGCTCAAAACAATTAGGGGAACACATGGTTTTAACAAAATTACGCAAAGACGTATACCGATAAGTAACATAAAATGAATCATCCATAATTTAAAGCCTAGCAGGAAACGGAAGAAGAAAACTTCATATGCAAATCAAAGTTCATGACGTCAAAAACCAGAAAAAGGAGATAAGGGCAGAAATCGGGATGTTGCAGAAACGTCTGTTTTACTGCCGTAACTGTGAAATTCGATTGCGCAGTTTTTTGTTTTTTTTTTGAGACAAGGTGACTTGAGGATGTCTCAACAACGTGATTTACCGGAATCCATGGCATGGCGTGTTATAGGCAGACTGGAATCCGGGCAAACACAACGTAGTGTCGCGGACGCTGTTGGATTCGCCAGAAGTGTTGTTGCAAGGCTGTGGAATCGATTCCAAGAAACAGGAAATGTTAGACGTCGACCAGGGCAAGGTCGGCCATGTGCCACTACAGCAACTGATGACCGGTATGTACGGTTAACAGCCCGTCGAAACAGAACAGAGAATGCTACGCAGCTGCAAAGACGGTTGCTCTTGGCAACATGACGAAGGGTGTCCAGCCAAACAGTACGTAATCGGCTTCATGAGGGAGGGCTCTATGCACGTAGTCCAATGGCCTGCATTCCGTTGACCCGACGCCACCGTGCGGCCCGAAGAAGATGGGCTGCTGAACATCGAGATTGGGAGCAACATGATTGGAGCCAAGTGCTGTTTACAGACGAGTCCCGATTCAGTATGGAGTGTGACACCTAACGTGTTCTGGTATGGAGGGACAGGGGCACTCGAAATAACCCCGCATTCGTTCGTGAAAGGTCACAATACAGACGAGCTGGTTGGATGGTATGGGGTGGAATCAGCATAGGCGGACGTACGGACCTGCATATCATTCGGAATGGCACTTTGACGGCCCGAAGGTATGCAGACGAGATACTGCGACCTCATGTCATCCATCCCTTACGCTGGAGCCATTGGAGATTCCTTTGTTTTCCAGGATGATAATGCCCGACCACATAGAGCTCGTCTGGTGGAGAACATGCTTGAAGCTGAAACAATACAGCGTATGGAATGGCCAGCGTGCTCTCCTCACCTGAATCCAATCGAGCATGTTTGGGACATGCTCGGACGACGCATTGCTGCGCGACCAAGGCCGCCTGTTACTGTCCGAGACTTGCAGATTACACTTCTTGAGCAGTGTAACAGTATTCCCCAAAGTCTGATCGATAACCTCATCGCATCCATGGCAAACAGGTGTGCAGCAGTCTTAGCTGTTCGAGGAGACCACACGCCCTATTAAAACTCCTGCATCATGTCTAAACAGTACTTTTTTTTATCGTTTACATGTAACCAAATTATTGCCCTAAATCATCTTTTCATGTTTTTTCCATATTTTCAAAGAATTAAAGCTTAATTCCAAATTTTTTTACGTCTTTTTTCTGTATCGCGCATTGAAACGCGTGTACTATCCATTGTATGCCAATACGTGGCTGTGTCGCACGGTTTTCTTCACTTTTTTGCTTGCTCCCCTAATTGTTTTGAGCAGTGTATATAGAATGTAATTTTTAAATATTCTTCTTAAGGGGTGTCACCGACCCTGAATTTGATTTTTCAGAAAGGCTTTGAGGAATATTTCATTCATTCGCAAATCAAATGCAAAAAAATTTCGTATCAATAGTTCAATTTGTAGAAATGTGCGCAGACTGCGCACATTTCTACTATAATTCATTAATTCTTTCTTTTATTTTGGAAGAACAAATTGAACTATATATATATATAAACACAGCCATCAATAATTGGGTTAACACAACTCATACATTTAGACCAGTGATTCCCAACATGGGTGTTAACGCCCCGGGGTGACGGAATGTTTCAGGAGTGCGGTAGAAGCTACTGGTATAACATAGGATCCTATGGGTTAGATTGCGTTGGGGGCGATGGGAGAAAGGAGAGAGAAAGGAGGAATGGCAGAGATGGGGCGACGGAGGAAAAAAAATTCTGTGGATGGGGCGATGGGACAAAAAAGGTTGGGAAACTATGATTTAGAGACCATAACGCCCACGTTGGGAATCACTGATTTAGACTATCTTCCGTAAAAGTTTCCCAGTATCTAGCATCATTATAATCACGTTCATTATAATCTAGTTCATTTATAACCACGTACCTTTTGAGTCTCGCTCGCAAAAGGAACAATGGAGCAACGCGCCACCATTACATTTTGTTTAAAATTAGGTAAAAGCGCCACAGAGAAACTTTTAAAATGATTCAGACTGTTTGTGATAATGAAGCAATGAGTCGAAAGAACTTTTTCTAGTGGTATGCAAGATTTCGTGATGGTGGATAGAGTACTGAAGATGATCTCCAAGGCCAGGAATTGACAGTTGAATTGTCCGTTATAAAGGAATTCCAACTTTATGCATTGTTTTTATGTTAGCTTATCTGGGGGATTAAAAAAAGTGTTCGTTAAAACGAGATTTTCGCTATATCGGTATTCGTTAAAACGGGTTTCAACTGAATTACGTGGGTGTTATAAATCGTTTAAAATATTTTGTTTTTGTGAAGATGGCACTGATATTTTATCCATTGTTTACACTAATTTTGAAATCAACCGCAAAATCTGTGGTCTTTTCGGACAATGTTCGTGAAACAACACATTTGTTAAAAAAAAGTTAAATAATTGTTCGACATGTGAACTATTAAACTACAGTGTATGAATTAAGAGTACTTACAGACTTTTGTAATTGAACAGTTAAAACGTGAAATTTCATGTTTTTATGTGTATTTACATGCATAATAAATTTCAGACGAATTAATACATTGTCTAAATTAATCATTATTATGTTTATGGGAAGATGAATTGCCTTTCCATTCAATCTTTTCGACTTCTAATGCCTCTTCTAAAAGCACCTTTTCATCCAAACCAGATACATGTCCGAAAAACTGCCTTAGGCCGGGATTACACTGTAAAAGTTTTCCCCAAAGTTATTTTTATAAAATTTGAAAAATTCAACCAGTAAGATTATCGGTTGGATTTGCTCGAATCTAACCTATGATCTTTATTGGCTGGATTTTTTAAGTTTTATAAAAGGGATTTTATGAAACTTTGAAAATGCAGCCAATAAGACTATCGGTTGCATTTGCGCAAATATAACTGGTACCGATTATTGTTTGCATTTTTCAAGTTTTATAAAAGGAGTTTTATCAAGCTTTTATAGTATAATAATATAAAACACTTTATAAACATTTTTGAAAAAATATTTTATAAAACACGAAAAATGCAACCAATAAGCGTATCAGTTACATCTAAGCGAATGTAACCAATAGGCTTATTGAATGTTGTTTTCAGGTTTTGTAAAAGATCTTTTATCAAACTTTTATAGTGTAATACCGCACCGGTATTATAATAAAAGTTTGATAAAAGTACTTTTATAAAACTTTAAAAATGCCACCAATAAGATTATTGGTTATATAAAATGCACACAATCCCGTGTGTTTACGTATTATTTTATTGCCGTGTTTTGTTATTCTTCTTCAAAGTTGTGTCGTCATTTTCCGTAAGCTAGCATTTATATACAATGTGATGAAAAAACACTAATTTCGTGTGTTACTTACACCCTGTTTTGGATTAACACAATTTGATGTGATATTTTTTCCCTCAAGAAATATTTTACTTATGAAATAAAATTGAATTTTTATTAACTTCTGACATTATATAAAGACATGGACATCAAATCAACGTTTATTACATATGAATAAAATGAAAAGATATGATATTCTGTATCCAAAAGTTATAATTCGAATATAATTTGATTCCTTTTGTGTGTAAATTATTCATTTCTAGGTTTACTTTATGTCTTTCTACGAGTATTTTGTATGTTTCATCGAAATAACGCACCATTTTATTAATTTAATTACCGTATTTTAACGTGTATAAAGAACCCTCATGGATATAAGGAAACCCCGATTCTTTGGGCATTAAGAGTTATGGAAAAAGTTTTCATCAAATATATATATATATATATATATATATATATATATATATATTATTTTAGGATGTGTAAGAAAAAAAATTTCTTTATTGATCATTAAAAACCCTTAAAATCCTGATCACTCGCATCTGATACGTCACCATCAGTATTCATTATCACCATTAACATCACTCTTGTCGTAAATTGCAAGGGATTGAGTAATTTGTAAATATCTATAATACTATTCATGTGTATGAAAAATACCCCCTATTTTTGCGACACAATTTTTGACACAATTTTTGGCAAAAAAGAGGGTTCTTTATACACGTTAAAATACGGGACTTATTTTTATACAGCGAAACCTCGCTGCAACGGTACTTGATGTAACGGTTAAACACTCAACAACGATTTTTTTTTTCTTCAAATCTTGTTTGGAATTGCCTGTAGTCTAATGTTAAACTCCTCGCGATACAACGACATCTTTCACTACGATAGATTCTTCTATAACGATATTTTTAGGTGATGTTGGAACCACTGTAACGATATTTTTTACATTTTACTAAAAACCGTTAAGAATTTAATTTTAACTTCGTCACTGGTTTTCTGTACTTCTGAAGACGTCCAATAACATCAATGTTTTGCAGTAAAGCAGGGGTTCTTAAACATTTTCAGCCGCGGCTTAAATTCAACAACATCAGTTTCGCGACCCATAGGACTATTTATTTTTGAACTTGGTAAAACCTATGATGCAATAAGTGCATTTCTAACAGGACTGTAAGTAGGTTTGTACGACTCATCTAGGAAGCCCCTGCGAATCAAGTCTAGCTTGTGACGCAAGGCCCAATAATCCCTAACTGTAAACTAGATTTGTACGATCCTTCTCGGAAGCCCATGCGAATCAAGTTTGTGCCGTGGCAGAAAGCTCAAAAATCCCTGGCTGTAAGTGTATTTGTGCGACCCATCTCGGAAGCCTCTTCGAATCAAGTTTGAATCGGGACCAAAAGCTCAAGTCCCTGGTTCTTAGTGGATTTGTACGGCCCAGCTCGGCAACCCCTGCGAATCAGGTTTGGTTCGTGATCCATAGAGTCGCTGGCTGTAAATGTATTATTGCATGGCCTATCTCGGAAGCCCCGGCGACCCAGGTTTGGGTCGCGACCCATAGGTTAAGAATCCCTGCGCTAAAGGATCACTGAAAGCTAATGAAGTTATTTGTACTGCTATACTTTCTGTGTAAGACACAGAAGTGAAATGCGAAGTGAATAAAATTTCTCTGCAATGGCTTTCCTACAATAAATATGGATGTGCGTCACGGAAAGAGATGGATTGTCCAAGCCGATACAGCGATTGAAGACTAACTGTAAGCAGTGACCTTTAAATTTCCCTGCACAGGGTTACCAGATTCGAAAACTGAGAAAGGAGGATGCCTGCGCCCGCAGCCTTGGTGAAGTCACGTATTCCAATTTTGAACAATAGATGGCGCCACTATTCCGACCGCTAAAACCGGTCACAACAATGATTTTTCCCAACTCCAAAGCAGAACTGTTGAAAAAAGCTGAAACAGAAAAAATTCTGTGTATTTCCAACAACTATTGGTGAATGCGTGTGCGAAAAAAAATGCAAAAACTCTCCCATATCAATGAAGAAATATATGTTTCAAAGCGGGGGGGGGGGGGGGGTATAAATTAAGGACAATTCAGAATCACACGGAAATCGAAATCTAAAGTAAAAATTTCACCTGTAGAATTATCACACACATCTGCAAGAATGAAAGAATGATATGCAAATTTCAGGAAGCCACCAGATGATGCCGATAGTACGTCACAATGACGAGAGTGTAAGAGGGGGGGGGGTATATAAGGAATGGTGGCAAGGAAGTGAAATTGTTCACAAGAGTTCTGTAAGGCGCTCAGTGCCATAAGCGAATAGTTATGACGCAGAGGACGATTTTTTACGTGGTAGAATTATCGGCCGCCTGTAATGTGGGCGTACTCAGTGGGCGAATTGCCCAAAGTGTCATCTCTAGGCTTTGGCAACGATTCCAAGATAACGGAAATGTCAGTAGACGTTACAGTACAGGTCGCCCCCGAGTTACAACGCCGAATGAAGACTGGTATTTGGCAGTAACTGCCAAAAGAAGGAGACGGAGCACAGCATCCGACCTGTCTCGTCAGCTATCTGCAGCCACGGGTACAGACGTTTGGGAGATATTGGTCTATATGCTCGCAGGCCTGTCAGATGTGTTCCGCTCACGGCAACTCACTGTCGGCAGCGATTAGCCTGGAGTAGAGAACATACAATGTGGACATCGTCACAGTGGGCTTGTGTGATAGATAGATAGATAGAACCGCTCACAGCCCCGGACTGATGCAAAGCACCTTACTTCCGTTACCTCAAAAGAGGCAGAGTTGTGTCGGAAAAGTTACGAAAGCCCAGAAAAAACTAACGGACAACGCTTTTTCCCCCCACCTTTGCTCCATTTTTTGAATTCGGATATCTCAGTGAATATTGAAATTTAGAAACTTTGAATTTTCTTTTGTTGGCTTCAGGAGAGACAGGGCAACAACTTTCTAATTGGAAGTTAGAGGGCAGGGGAGACCGTATAATTTATTTTATTTTGTGATACACTGTATTCTCACTCGCAAAACTGGCACAGGGAAAGTTTCGAACACCTTTTGAGCATTTTTTCAATTGAAACTATATCTCTACGACGGACCATTGCGATGGTAAAAGCCGCATTAGCACTCACAAGACCCCTGTATATATGAATAATACATGATCATTGGATGAATAATTCAAATATCTTACCTGTGGCTGCAATTGGGTAGAAAATTGTGCATACATATCAAGATATTCAGTAAGTACTTTATGTTCTTTATGAAATTGAAAAATACACGGATTTTGGCTATATTATTATTTTTTCATGTTGTGGTAATATAGTACGTGAATGTAAAAGAAAAATACCAAAATAAAACGATATTAGTAATAGAAAGAAAAATTGTACTTACATTTCTAATCTAAAGACAAAATATATAATATACGTTATATCTAAAGTGCATTGTTTATGATTAAAAACTCACCCGAGCATAGCCCAAATTTTCACGATATCTTAATGTGATCATGCGATAGAGATTGGCATGAAAAATGACGATATTAGGCAATAAAAATATAGTTCAATTTTTGACCACCAGGTGAAAAGTGACGCTTTTTTTATTGAATTTTCCTTTTTCCCATGGGTGTTTCTCAACTTTTCTGAACCCAAAGACCAGTAAAATGTCTGGAAGCAATTTGACGGACCACTTGTGTCCCCTATTACGGGACAATTCCTTTAATTTTAGTTCTGATTTTTTCTTACACAATAAATATGGAATTTCTAATATTTAACTACTGACATGAATACATAGCGTTTTCATAATACCTGAATTACATTATGATAATTATGACAATAAATTCTCATCTAACATATTTTTTAGGGTCACCTTTTTTTTCGCAATTTTTCAGCAATTTTAATTCAACAATTGGTGATTGCGCCTACTTCTGGCAACGTTTTTGATGACAATTGGCGATTTTACCCTATTTAAAATTCCCGTTTAACATATTTTTCTCAATGAAAGGTGGTCATTTGAATATCCCCCACGTGAAATACATTTTTGTTTACTGCGATTTGGTGCAATCCTTCATTTCCCTCCACCCTGTAGCAATTAGAAAATTGCATTTGAGGCAATAAATTGAATTTTTCTTCACTAAATATAGTAATACCCCCGTATTTCTCGCATGCCGAAGGATCGCAATTCCCGACATTTTCTACGGTGATATATGTATGTATGAAGGTATAATTTTTATGAACCGATACGGAAAAAAACTGATGATAATTACAAATGTTGAATAACGCTTCATTTAGCTAGAATTGAGCTTTATTAGAATTTATTTTCATCAAGTCTACTTGTGCGGACCATAGGTCGAGAAACACTGATATAGGGTATATATACCAAGTTTTTCAATGGAAAACGTCCGCTAGAACGGGCGCTACATAGGTCTGAGTAGTTTCAGTATACTCATCACTGCTCAGATCCACGTGGCGCCCGTTCTGGAGGACGTATCCCAATGAAAAACTTAGTACACAGGGTGATTCCGAAAAGATGGGAAAACTTTAAGTGGTGATAGCACATACCAACATAGGCGTACGCAATATTTTCTGGGAGGGTTCAATTTTTTTTTCTTCTCGGGGGGGGGGGGGTGTTACGTTTTCTTCCTGCAAAGTAACACTATCATCTCGGCTTGAAGGGGAGGGGGTTATAACTCCAAATCCCCCCCTGCGTACGCCATTGCACACCAATACAAACAATTGTCATAAAAAAATGCATGGTCCATCATGAAACGCTAAGTGCGTTTGCGTTTCATGTTAGACCGTGCATTCTTCGATGGCAATTGCTTGTATTGGTGTGTACTATCACCTTCTAAAGTATTTCCCATCTTTTTTGAATCGTCCTGTATAACCTATATGCACCATGGGAACAAGGGAAATACAACAAAAAAACGTCATTTTCTCAGCTGGTGGACAAAAATTGAACTATTTTATTGCATAAATCTCTCCCCCATGGTCTCCTCAATAAAAACTCATAGGTCGTGAAAGAAAAAAAAAATCAAAATTAGTGGAAGCTTACGACAATTTAGAGCAGAAACTCCTTGATTAGGGGCCCTGAACCAGGACGATGTGGTGGGAGGGGCGAATATTGTGTGAGCTTTCATCGTCCCGTACTTTACGGGACAGGGAATTTTCCCATTTTATCCGGTTCTAGAGAGGGGCGGTCGTTCCCCTCACTCCTCCCCGGATCCATGCCTGAGCGATGGCAGACATCTTCAGCTGAGAATGAAGCGGGGATAGAGACATGTTTCTATATTCGAATGGAGTGAAGGTAGAAATCTTCGGCTGTGAATGTAACAGAAGTAGACATCTTCGGCTGTGAATGTAACAGAAGTAGACATCTTTAGCTGCAAATGAAGACTAGGCTTCGAATGAAGCTGAGGTAGACATCTTCAGCTTCGAATGGAATGGAGGTAGGCATCTTCAGCTGCGAGTGAAGACGAGGCACACATCTTTATCTGTGAAAGGAATGGAGGCAGGCATCTTTAGCTACGAATGGAACCAAGCATTTTGTTATTTAGTAGTACTATTTAAAAATCGTTTTAATATTCGAAATAGATCCACTAGTTACGAAGTTGATAGTTTCGCTGATTTGTGGGTCACGACTAAAAGCGTTTAAGAGCCCTTCGATTTAGTTGTCAAAGCTATAAGATTATTTTTAAGAACAGAAAAAATTTAAAAAACAATTTTTTTCATACACCAGACTCTCAAATTTAAATATCACGTGATTCATATCTGACCATACACCACAGTGAGAAAAATAAGACTTACATCCTGAAGTAAAAACAGTGCAGAATTAAATTATTTCACACATTATTTTAGAATTGAATGTATCATTCTAGCACCGGGATGTGTGTGTGTGTGTATGTGCCTTATTCCATCCTGTACATAGGATTTTACCATGGAAGGTTACGCTCATTGGCCTACATCACTATTGCGTCGCTAAAACACGAGGAGAGGCTAAAAAGGCAAAGGGTTCAAAATGGTTTAGATGCAGTTATGTTACGGTAACGGGGCCGTATTCACCAACATAGGCGTACGCAGAACTTTCTCGGAGGGGGGGGGGGTTTACGTTTTTTCCTGTAAAATAACACTATAATCTCGGCGTGAGCGGGTTAGAACCCTAAAACCCCCTTTGCGTACGCCAATGTTCACCAACACATTTTAAACTACACTCACAGGTTAAACGATTAGCGATTGACACGGATTGGTTAGAATCCTCAATTTAACCAATCCGTTTCGATCTTCAATCCTTTCACCTGTGATTGCAATTTAAACTGTGTCGGTGAATACGGCCGTTAATGTGATAAATCAGTATTTTTTCATAATCGGCAATTGTCTCCGTAAGTTTGGTAAATTCGTCGCTTTCTCCGGCGATTATGCATAATACTCAAAAGCATCAGTACTAAATTTGACGGATACTGAAAGAATAATCGTTTTATGGGCAGGGGCGGAGGTACGGTAGGGCATGGGGAAACAATGCCCTCAGCGTCAAAGGTGGAGTCATCTGATCTAATTTATATGTGTATATATGAATCATCATGATGATCGTGCCCCCCCCCCCCAGATTTTCAAGTCTATCTCCGCCTATGTTTACTGGTGATGATTATATCCAAGTCTACCTGATTAATTCGATAAATACTTGAAATCTGTCGCTTTTACCAGTGATTATGTATAATCGACTTCAGGGGTCGTGAAACCCCTTTAAATCGTGATAGATGAAACATACTAGGCATTTGGGAATTTTTGTCATATTTATCAAATTCATCAATTACGCTAGGGTATTGTGCATAATCACTGGTGAAAGTGGTAAATTTAAACTATTTATCAAATTAATCACAAACGCTGGGATATAATGTATAATATCCCATAAAAATGATAATTATTCTTTTAGTATTGATCAAATTTACTGCCGATGCTGGGGTATTATGCATAATCACTGATTAAAGTGATGAATTTATCAAACTTACGGAGACGATTGACGATTATGCAATACACCAATTTATCATATTTACCGTACATGTATTGTATACCGAAGCATTTTGAAGCGCTTGCTTCCTTAGCCCCGCCTCGTCTTTTAGTGACGTAATAGTGATTTTGGCTAATGAGTGCAACCTCTTGTTAAAATCTAATGTATAGAATGGAATAACGCCACCGGCGTTACATTATAAAAGTTTCGTAAAAGCTCTTTTATCTAATTTGAAAAATTCAACCAATAAGCGTATCTGTTGCATTCAAGAAAATGCTACCGATATACTTATTGGTTGCATTTGTAAGATTTTATGACTTTTATAGTGTAATTCTAGTTTAAGATAAAAAAAAACCCAACTTCAAATAATTTTAAATACAGTCAAACTCGGTAGTAACGCCATCGAAGGTCCCATGAAATTTTGTTGTTATAACCGAGTTGTCGCTACAACCGAGAAATACAGTAATACGGCGAGTCAGTTAAAATGAATTTCACGGGAAAAAATGATATTTGGCAAATAGGTGGCATGAATGTTTATAGTCACAATTTACAAATTATAAAAATTACCTTCATTCATGATTCAAGTAAAGATTAGGAATTAAAGCAATATTTATTGGAAAATGAGGCATTTTTATGAGGAAATTGTCGGGAAGGACAAAATACGGAAATATTTGGTATAGTCGTCATGTCAGTAAGGCCGGGAATACACTATAAAAGCTCAGTAAAACATCTTTTACAAAACTTGAAAAAAGAACCAATAAACCGATAGGTTACATTCTCTCGAATGTTGTAACCCATACGCTCATTGGTTGCTTATTTTTCCAGTTTTATAAATGAACTTTTGTAATACTTTTTATGGTATAATCCCGGGCCTAAGTGAGTCGGAGCATCAATAAACATGTAATAAATAGAACTTTTTTTCAACGCTATGTATGAATATAACAACAGACGAAAATTTCCACAATCTAATCTTCGGAGTTGCTTGGGAAAACGTCCTCAAAACGAAACGGAAAAAGACGATAAATTTGTCGTTACTCCCGAGGTGGTTACTTTTCATCGACGTTACAAGCAAGGCTTATTAACAATATTTTCCATGAGAATCAGTTCCGGACCTCCACTTATTGCCGTTATAACCGAGTTTGACTGTAATTAAGGTTGAAACCATTGACTACTACTACTAAACCACGCATTGTTCACATTTTTCTGCGGATCTTCTAACGAATTGGAATGCACGTGTAGTGTAGTGTAATGTGAACTAAACTGGGTAACTAAACTTGAGGTAAAGTTTGTTTCTGTGTAATGCTTGTTATGTGTAGTGTCGCCATCTGCCATCAGTTTTTATAATTATGAGTGAAATGTAATGATTGAATAATTGTGTCGTTGTAAGTGAGTTGGCCTCCGTGGCGAGACTTTTAACGGGGAGATCAGCCTGCATTGCGAAACCACTGACTACATAAATGCAAGCAATACTGTTGCTTTTCTTTTTGTGGTTATTGCGCGTAAGCAATAAAAATTGAACCCCTTATAATAGGCATTACTTACTCCTCCTATTAATGAGACATATTGAATAGAGATGAGAATAATCAACGTACATGATACGAGTATATACAGGGTGGACAAAAAGTCCATAGAAACTTTAAAAATTCATAAAAACCGGAAAAATAACCGAAAGAGAAACCGGTTTGCATCTATCGGCTGTTTTAAGTTATTTTTTTCTTCTTTCCTGTTCCAAAAAAGTTCTCGCGACCTAGCGATGCTAACCCTAAAAACCGTTTTTTAGTTCGGTTATTTTTCCCGGTTTTCAGGAATTTCTAAGGATTCTACGTACTTTTTGCCCACCCCGTATATATTTTTTTCGGTCCATAACATCTTCCACGGAAGTGTTTCACTCAATTAACGGTATTTATCAACATTTTGATGAATCAAAATTAGTTTAATTAAAAAAGGCTTAGTAATGAAACCTCCCTTTAACGGACACTTTTCTGATACCCGGCACCGTGGAATAGGGCTCAAATGTATTTCACTCTCTGTTAGAAGACAGTAAAATCAGGCTAAATTTTTTTTTTTCCTAACTCTTATTTATTAATTATTAGTCATAAACTAAGAATTCATCATATTCACCCGAGATTGTTTTTAATCCCAAGCTCATGTTGGTAAATATGATAAATCGTCATTTAATATTAATTACTAGGGTTCAGGATGATGAATTCGAATGATGAACTCGGTCTTGCTTGTTGATAATCATGAACAAAGTCATCTGTTCAATAAAGGTTATAAATTTCCCAATATTTATCAGACTTTCACACTTCTTTTGGGAATTATGTATAATCACCGGTAAAAGTTATATAAACGTAGTGAAATTTAATCAAACTTTCTTTATCGAGACGGTTAGTAATTATGCATAACCACAGGTGGATCACCTTTGAAGTGGCATATGTATTTTATCATTAAAATGTATAGGACCCTATTGCGATCGAAGTCAAACGTCGTATAAATGTGAAAGTCGTATAAACGAGGTCCCACTGTATATCATACCTCCTCAGCAAAATTTTCGGCCCCATGGGTGTCCGCTATCGAGACATTCTACTGTATTAATTTTGAAGTTAAAATTACGAGTAAAATAGTGAAGAGTAAAATATTCATACAATATATTAATCAGGGTGATTAATATAAGAAATAAGAGTCTCTCACCAACGGAATCGAAGAGCATAAAAAATATTGACGCAAGTAAAGTTACGACGAATAAATGCTTCATCTTCTTATTTTGGTGTCGAACAAAAATCTGCTAAAATTTCGTACAAAGAAATTCAACTGGAACTGGATCGATTCTGCCGCAAGAGAAACTTTTATAAACACCTGCGTCATTTTCTAATGAACGTGATGAAAGTTAACATGAGGTTTGAACAGCTTTCGGCATTTTATGGTGAAATTGCCAATGAGCTTCCTCGAAACACTGCAAATTTACCTCACATGTACAGTAAGGTGGATCGAAAAATCAAAATGTGGATAAAAGAATCGGCATGAGGGTTCAAAAGTTGTCTTTTAAGAATATTAGCATGAATGCAAATTTTTTCCAGCATATTCAGCATTTTTTAAGCATATTAGCATAAATGCAAAATTTTTTCAACTTCAATTAATTTCTTCCGCTGCCCCAAGACACTTACATATTTCTCAAAAGTCGATTTTTATGGAAATTTTGGAATTAAAAAAAAAAGAGAGTTAAAAAATCGATTTTACAGGGAAAATAGTACAGGCAGAGAATGAAAAATCGTTTATTGTTTATTATTAAATGCATACAATTATTTATTGCAGTAAAAGTTTGAAGCCATGGTAAAAGTTGATAGGAATTGTCAAAATTTTCGTGTCATACCCCAGCACTTGAAAGATGCATTCGCGTGTCTGAGGCGTCGGAAAGTGTGTGCGGAGAAAAGGAGAGACAAGGCTTCATATTGAACAGGATAAAATCAAGAAGCCATTTATATCAAACAATTTAATACAAAAAAGCATTACCACATTTAGAAATATGTAAATCTTCAAATTAATAGAATTAAAAAAAGTCATTATATATAAGTTCAATTTTTATAATTTTTATGATTTATTGCTTTGATTTTTGAATTTATACTTCATGTATTATTATAAAATTACTATTATTTATAAGTTTATACTTTAATACCTGAACACTGCAAAATTTGTAAACTTTTTCATTAATTTACAATTTTTATTACTTGTACAAGTACAAAACTAAAAGGTCAGTTTCACCTGAAATAACTCGTGAACCGTTGGCTATAGAAACATATATTATGTTTCCAAAATTCTGTGTCCTTTTCGGAGTTTAGACATTTTTTTCTCGAATTTCTAGCAAAATACTGGGCAAAATCCTTCTTATATTTTGGTCACGTGACCCCCTAATCTTGCACTAGCAATTTCCAGTGAAAATTTAGTCACGAGTGTATTTAGGGGACCGAAAAAGTTGAATAAGAAAAAATCGATCAACCCTGCATAATAAAAAAACTGCAAATGATTTATATCTTTCACAAAATATTTTACCAACTTCGTTCAGTACCCGTGTGCATTTTCGTGAGAATAGCACGTATATTCATGAAGATATAAATGTTTTTTATATAAAATATTCATCGCATGCTTTTCTCGCTTATAAGGGGCCGTTCAAGTATTACGTAAGCAAGTTTTTAGCCATTTTTGACCCCCCTCCCCCTCTTGTCAGCAAAATTTCTTCATCAGCGCTGCCCCTCTGAATCCCAACTCATATTTTCATAAAGAAGGGTTGCTGACGTAAGCATTATCCAAACCCCCCCCTCCCCCTTGTCATCAAAAGTCAGCAAATCGGAACCCCCCCTCCCCATCGATGATGACGTAATACTTGAACGGCCCCTAACACGAAGTTTTCAAGCAATTTCTCTATGAAATTTTCCGAAATATTATCACTGCACTTGAGACATCCTATGTAGGAATGTAAAATTGATTAATGCATTAACATTTTGTTACTAAATCAATTTATTTATTTATTACAATGTGACAGTTCATAATTTAATGACATATGAATACTTTTAGTAAATCACTGTTAATTGCGCATGCGCAATAAATATAAATTTTATTTTTCATAATTTTGTTGCCAGGTATATAATGCAGCTAAAATTCCTGGAAATTGAGAATGATATATTCAGATTGATATATAAGGGATTTTCCACAAATTGGTATTTGGATTATTTTATGTAATTTCATTATTTCGTTAAATTTCTTCATTTTGACATCATACACGTGTGTTATGTTCAAGCATTTTCCCCCAGGGCCGTCATTTCAACTTTTTCCGGGGGGAGGGTGGCAAAGCACATGTAGTCAATGTATGTATATATATGTATTTGTATATATATATATACACCATTTTTAGTGTATTTTCGAACGCCAGCTGCCCCTCCCCCCCTAAATGACGGGCCTGCATTTTTCTTATAGGCGAAGCGCAAATTGACCGCTTGCAGCGTTCGCGACGCGACGCAGAGCGGCGCTCTGTTTTGCGGCCAACGGAAATCGAAAAGACAGCGCAAATTGAGAAACGAGGTCACGCTACGCTAATCGCGTTTACTCGCGCACTCGTTGGCGCTGCTGTTGAGCCGCAGAATTTCGTGTCGCACGTGCACGATTCTTTGTATTCGGTAGGGGTTTGATAAAAATTAAGCAGTAATTTTGATGGAGTTCGCATTCTCTTATGAAATATTGTTTAATATACGTATCAATGTTATTTACATAAACACGGTATTATTAATTATTTCTTTAATTAATTCCCGAATTATTTTATTTATTTCTGAATTTTTATTAATATTATTGTTCTTCCATAAGTTTTGACTATTCATTAGCTCTAAATTTTAATTCATTAAGGAGTTATTTATAAATTCGGATATCATTATGGGATTCATTAATTTCTGAATCTTCATTGATACACCGAAGAGTATACCTCCCCTCGAGAAATATTGAACGAAATACGTAATTTCAGAATAAGTGGAAGAAAAAATTTGACAAATATTGAAAGAACTGATTAATCAAAAAAGTAATTTCACAATTGATTTCAGAATTAAAAAAATAATAAAATACAGTCTTCCCCGCTTATACGGATATCGACGATGCCGGCACATAATATCCGATTTAGAAAAAGTGGGAAAGAATATCATAGAAAGGAAAGAAGCATTGCACATTTATTTTTTTTTTTACCATTTTTTCCCAAATTTTGAATACAAATATCTCAGGGATAATTGCACTTACAAGCGTAATTTTTTTTGTTGCCCTCAGAAAGGCAACAACTTTAAACATACTATTAAAGAAACGATAGCTAAATTTTGACGGTAAGTGAAATAATCATTGAAATACGTATTTAATTCGAGGAAAATAAAATTATAGCAATTCAAAACACTGAAATAAAATCGAAATGTTTTTCTAATGCGTTCGAACTGAAGTCGGGGAATAAAAATATCAAACAACTAGTTCTTTGTAACTTTTTTTAGAATTCGAGTTAAATTCTTTTATCACAATGTTCTCACCTGCCGGATAAATTCCGTTATCAGGCCAACCCTATATGCATACATGAAAACTGTGTGACAAAACTAGTCACGTAACGACTGAGTAAACTTATAAGACCATATAAGGTTCTTACAAGAATAGGTACAAAGTAGTATCTTCACGTGTTGCGTGGAAGTTGCAATTTTTTTTCCTTGGTTGGAAAAAAAAAACTATGAGTGTCATACCCAAATCTGCTTTTGTGATTCTAATCATCATTATTTTAATCATAGGTAAGAAAATTTCACTAATAACCAAGTTGTTAAATGATGAATGTAGAAAAAAAAAATTCTTGTGAGAGTTTAATCTTCTTATTTCTTCTAAAACACGTTACTTAAGGTGACTGCCTACTTTCAAATGAGGAATTTGACAAAAAAATCTGAAATCGTTTCATGTGTTCACTTGGATGCGCAGTCATTCTAGAATCCAAAACCATTTCACTTTTATCCCTTCAATAACTAGAAGCAAAGTTATTGCAAATTTAGTAAAACGAATTTGAGGGGTTGGAGCACGCAAATTTTCCAAAAAACACATTTTCGATTTTTTCAATTGCCAAATACTTTGAAGTTTTCTGCGTCGAACTGTGTAAAAGTTTTTGTATATATATATAATAAAATTTTGAAAACATTTTAATATAAGTTGCTGACAGGCATTACACATGCTAATGTTTTTTTCACTAAAATGCTTTTCTCTCAAAACTAAGTTTTTTGTTAGATAAGGAGCATTTTTTCCTACACCACTCATTCAAATGTCTTCAAACTTTGTGTGCCTTTATACACTATGGTGTTACGTACTTTAACAAGAGGATTTTTGTATTAAAATTACTTAAAAAATTTTTGTGGCACAAAATATGGGTAAATTTTGGTGATTTTTGAAAAAAAATGCATGTTGTTGATGTTAAAATTCGAGAAAAAAAACAACCAACAATTAAAATCCTAAAATCTCGTGTTAAAGTATGTAACACCATAGTGTTGAAAGACACAGTGTTTCAAGACATTTAAATTAGTGGTGTTCGAAAAAATGTTCCTTATCTGGCAAAAAACTCAGTTTTGAGAAAAAATAATTTTAGCGAAAAACATTAGCATGTGTAATGCCTGTGCCAGCAGCTTATATTAAAATGTTTTTAAAATATTTTTTTTTAGTCCAGGTAGAACAAAAACTTCAACACAGTTAGACGCAGAAAATCTCGTAGTATTTAAAAACTGAAAAATTGGAAATGTGTTTTTTGGAAAATCTGCGTGCACCAAACCCCTTAATGCTTGTAAGATGAAATCATTGAATTCGTTTTCTTAAGATTTGTGTGTTTTCCTTTTCCCATTTTACAATAAACTCTATCTCTCTAAATTTTTTCTAATTTTTCGCATTTTTTCTAAATATCTTTATGATACTTTCCCACTGAATTTTAAACAGCCCTGGCTGTACAATTAACTAAAAACTAACTGATATGTTTAAAACTTTTTTATATACTTTTACATGATTTTGAATTGAGAATATCAACTATTTTTTACGGAAAATGTGTAATTTTTCACGTAAACAATCACATCTCAAAAGTTTTCACATTAATCTAAAACTTTTGGTTCGTTGCAGAGAACGATGCTATAGCAATGATCTACGCGAAGAACATGTTGATACAAACCGTAGTTTTTATTGCGCATTCTCCAGCAGAACTACTGAAAATATGCTAAATTTACTTACAAAATTGAAAATAAATTTCTTTTATCAAAATCTTCATGAACATTTATTTCCTTAATTTTATGCCATATCCAAACCAAAACTACATTCGTTCTATTCAAAATAGCCTTTTAAAAAACATAAAAGAAGGTAGGTAATAATAAATACTTGAACTGGCGTCTAAAAACATTATGTGATTCTCAATATAATGCCTACTGCATACTTAGATCTCAATTTATCTTGTATGTTTATCTTTTTTTTCGCAAAGGGAACGTAAGTATTATGCCTCAATAATTTATCTAGTTTATTTAATTTTATTTCTCAAAATGGGTGATATCACCCGATGGGGATGTGGAAAGAAAGGATGGAATGAGCTACACATACAGTATAGGATCCCGCAGAATGCATTTCGAAAAAAATACGCAGTGATTGTGAATAATATTTGGGGACTAATTTAGATAAATTATGCACAAACTTTTGTCTCTCGGGAAACAGTTGAATTACTACCACAAGGACCTAATATAAATGAAAAAACTTATATTGAAATTTATGTATAAATATGTTGATTTCGCGATCGGTGTAATGTGTGGAATTTATGTACATGAAAAAATATTGGTAATTTACATAATTAATGTGGACTGAGGAAAAAAGTAAACCAGCTTTTTTCATTAGTTCCAGTTCAACCTAACACGTCATTTGAGAAATCAAATGAAACTTAAAAATATGGCAGCAGGTTCTCTCTCTGTGAATCTTTTCATTTTTAGAGATAGTGCTGTAACTAGTTTTCTTCAGTGTCCCCTTCTCAACATTGATTTTATTTTTTAGTGGAGTGTTGGTTCGACTTTCCTCCTTGAGGGGGCAAGCGGAACCTGACGCTGATTGTGCTTTAAAATCATTCATAAAACGATGATTCATAAATTTGAGAAGTTCAAACAAAATGGAAAAATCATTCAAACCATAAAAAGCCCAAACATCTTGTTGTTTTGGTATAAAAAGCTAATTTACAATTTTAGTATACAGAAAATTCACGATACAAATTAATTACTTTGGAAAGTAGAAAACTTACAATGTAAAAATATCCCCCACCCCGTAAATATTATCCGACATTATACAGTCAACGCTCGTTTTTACGAACCCGTACGGATTTGATAACACTGGTAAACAAGGTTTTTGTATCTTGGATGCTGAGTACTGTTTCTTACGTATTTTTCGATGCTGATTCTGAATCCGTCGTCAGAAATCGTCTATGAGGCCCCAGTTTACCGCAATTGCATTTTCCATTGCTGCGGGTTAGCCTAACCAGCCTCAATACGTTATACTTAGAAGATCAACATTTTTAGCCTAACAATGGGTATTATGACCATTAAAACTTGCCTCATCTGACTAAATATTGTGGAATAGTACATCAAGATTCTTTTGAGATACCTCTGATCATGTGCTAGTCATGGGGGACAAGATAATCACGAGTACCTTTCACCCTTTTTAGGGAATTCCTGACCAAACTGTCCAGCCTGGGCGGGGAAATAAGGAGAGAAATGAGTTGGTGTACTTTCGGACGCCATTGATGCTGATCGTCAGGGCCGTCATTTCAACTTTTTCCAGGGTGGGGGGGGGGCAAAGAGGTACGCATGCATATATATATATATATACCATTGTAGTGTATTTTCAAAACCTAGGCTTAGACTTAAAAAAGAAGCGTAAAACCAATTTCTTTTAAGCGCTTCCCAATTTTAAAGGATACAACTGAATTGCATTCTCATAGGCTTTTCAATTTATTCTAGGACAACGCAGCGTCCGCTTACAACGTCACTGCCGAAAAACAGTATAAAACAGAGTATGCGGATTCACCACTACTTCCGATTCTACTGGCATCACTTTCCGTTCAAAAGCACACTCCGGAGACTTCGGAAACGATCGATGACGAGTATGACTTCATAATTGGTAAATGTTTTTCCCCATGAGTTGTTTTCGATTACAAGAATTGCACAGATTCTATTGACAAACTCATTGGTCTTATATTGATACATGTATTCAAAACTGAAAGGTCTTTTGAAAAAAAAATAATATTCATCCTTTATGGTGCATGTATTGACATCCTTAAAAACCAATCCCATTATACCAATTTCTTTTCCTCTCTTTTTTGAAATTTTAGAAAGCATATCTTTTAGTGTCGTTCAGTATAAAAATACAGCTATATGAGTACAATAGTTTTCAATCTAGGGAGAGATTTGATTTCTGATTCCATGTTGGTGTCAGTTTTTGAGAGCTGTTGAAATTTTACCTGTTCAAAAACTTATAAAATCGCACCAAATTGCGGGACTCGGAGATTAAATTCTAAGGTAAAAACTATTCGACTTCTAAAAGATTTTTGAGATAAAATCAAAACTAAACAAGATTTTAAGTGTTTATAGATAACATTAAAATCAAGCCAAAATATTTATTGTTGTTGAATAACTCTTTTATCCAAGAAAATCCCCTTTAATTAATTAAATTGTTGTTTTGATGTATTTTTCAATGAAAAATTTCCAACAGCACTAACTGACATCCATTTTTGTAAAAAAAAAAAGTTTTCAATACGTTTCTATGGGACTGAATCATAGAGGTTTTACTGGTTCGTAATGAACGTTTCCTCTTACCTTTTTCTCAATTTCCGTGTCTCATTGATGCATAATTTTTTTTCCGGGGTTCAAGTATTTGGCGTATTTAAATGTTAAATGAGTTAATGTTTGTGAGATTTATATAGTTACTAGCTATGTAATAATCGGCGCTGCCCGGGTTCCCTTCAATTGCATTCATTTTTCAACTGAGCATTGAAAAAGTGACAAACTATTACAAAAGCACGAACTATTATGCATAATACTGGCAGCACTAAAGACATTTCAAAATATTATAAAGGTATATGCATGTCTGGAACGCATTGGTAGGGAACCACATTAACCAAAGTAAATATTCCGAAAAGGATTGTTGAGGCCCAGAAACCATTGTTGCCCGACAGCTTTTCGCCCACATTCCGGGAATTGTCCTGCTCTAACGAACTTTTAAAGTAGCCTATCGTTCAAGTCCGGTCCAATTTGGTATATGTGCAAAATTTGTCGACGATAGATAAAATTGTAGATGTGTATAGGTGATATACAGACACACACAGACAGAAAATCAATTTTGTATGTATAGATATCGACTTTATGTTGCTCTCTGTTATGTTTAAGCTCTCTAATGAAGTACAAATTTTAATGTAGTTGGATCCGGTGCTGGTGGATCAACTGTAGCTGCGCGACTTTCCGAATTGTATGGCATTCGCATTTTGCTGCTCGAGGCGGGAAAATCTGCACCTCTTTTGACAGAATTGCCGGCTGCCTATGGACAGTATTTCAAAAGCGACATTGACTGGGCCTATACGACCGAATCTCAACAGAACTGCTGCTACGGTCAGAAAGATAACGTGAGAGACATTATTTATGTAGAAAAACCATCATCCTCACAGACCTGAACGAGGAATTTTGAATTTTAAGTTTTCTACACTTATTTTTAACTGTGAAAATATGCCTAGCGTATTCTTCCGCATGCCATGCCGAGAAACAACAAGAAATAGCAGCATGTCGGGAATGCTCATATTTTCCGACAACTCGGGAAATTCTATTTACATATGCTGGAAAATTCTTCAATTTCTTCATTCTAAAAATCAATAGAATTGGCATACTGCGATCATTGTAAAAAATTCGCTTTTCCCAGCATATGCCCGAGTGCACCACACCCAAACATTCATTGAGCTGGTAACCATCGAGTTCTACGGGGCATGCCGGCTAAAACGGTAAAATTAGTATCTGTCGACAGATAAATATGAATTGCTACCCCAAATATTTACAAGATGTAGAAATAATTTTGAGGTCTTGCTGAGACTTTCATTTAGCTAGTTAGATTTTTTTAAAGTGTGTTTAGGCATGGCTTATGCACTTACATAAATATATCTATTACAGTACTATAATTTTCGAGGGAAAATATGTAACTACGTGAGCGGTTAAAAACCAGTGAGGTGCGAGATACCCAGAACATGGCTTGGCCTGAGAGCCTATGATATTCAGACTGCTCTGCAAATAACCAGTGTAGGGAGAAAGCTCACTGAACCCTACCTCAGGGAATGGGAATCAACATTGTTTAAAAAGTTTCGTTCACTATAAATTTACTTACAGTAAAAATTCAATTCAGTAAATAGAAAGGGAGCTCGCTCCTGGATAAGAACGTGCTCATGATAAGACAAGACGGTTGCGGGAATAAAATATGGTCCGAGGGGGACAATGGGGGGCCCGAATAAATGTATAAACATTGCTCTAATGTTTGTTCTTTTCCACTCCTTTTTACGCTCTTTCCCCTACGTATTGTTTTTTTTTTTTTTTTTTTTTTGTCATGTACCGTTTTTTGAATACACCTGTATGTTGTTCATTTTCCTTAATACTAAATTCACTGTAACAAGTAAGAAAATGTAAAAATATGTAAGAGAATTTTCGAGACGAAATTAGCGGGTTAAATGTTCTTTAAATTAGATTGGACGCTTTATATAATAAGGTCACATTAGTTTTACTTTTATGCGCAGAAACTTAATTTTCCAAGTGGCAAAGCTGTAGGAGGTTCGACTATATTAAACGCCATGTTAGCTGTCAGGGGCAATAAACTTGACTACGAAGAATGGAAAGAAATGGGTGCCGACGGGTGGGGTTATTATGACGTCTTGCCTTACTTTAGGAAGCTCGAAGATAACAAAGTATTCAGTAATCCCGGTGAGTATTTTAATAACTTCATAGCCATAATTTTATGTTCCCGAAGAAAGTTAATATTTTTTTAAAATCATGAATAAGTGTTACATTCGTTGATTTTTCGTAGATTACCACGGAAGAAATGGGCCGATCACAATTGAAGAATTTTCTTTCAAACTGCCGTTATTTTATCCGGTCTCTGAGGCAGCAGCAGAACTCGGGTACAAGTATGGCGATTCAAATGGCGAAGACCAGAATGGTTCGCAAGATATTATCTCTGTTCCAGCCGCAATTGTTTGACAAAATTAAAATAAATGTCTCTCATCTTTTATAGAGGCAACTTAATATTTATTTCTCTAAGAAGTCTATTAACTTGCATAACATGTTTTGAGATATCACGCATCGTTCCAAATGTGTTAATGTGATAAATAGTCCAAAATTGTCCAAAAACAAGGCTATATATCCGAAATCTTGCTTTAATTTGATTCTCACATCACTTCATGGATGAAATTTTTCTAAGGTAATGTATGATAACTTCATTTATTCATACGATCATGCAAATACAAAAAGTTTTGGTAGGCGAAGCCATCATGTTTAGTAAGTGCAGTTTTCGAAAATGAATATTTTTAACAGATGGAACAGTACCTATCCGATGACTGCATTCGTGATTTCGCAGGTTTCTTCCACATCCAGAGCACCACCAGGGGCCACCAAAGATGCAGCGCAGCCAAAGGCTACTTAGTGCCATCAGACAAGAGACCAAACTTGAATATCGTATCGGAGGCTTTCGTCAAAAAGGTATCCGAGTTTGACCTCATTTACTTTTGTATATTATTCGATGTTTATCTCAAAATGAGAGAGCTATATCATATCCCCACCCCTCTTAACATTAATTCTCTAGGTTGTGATCGAAGATGGACGAGCAACTGGTGTAATTTTCGACTTCGATGGGAAAGAACGTCAAGTAAAAGCTAAGCGGGAGGTTATAGTGTCAGCTGGAACAGTCAACAGCGCCAAGCTTTTGATGCTTTCCGGCGTCGGTCCAAGAAAACATCTAGAAGAAATGAATGTAATTATACTAAATCATTTTCTTTTTCTGATCCTATAATTGCGAGTAGAGTAGAGTAGCGCTCGAGTTTGGGGTTTCAAAATTTTGAGGATGGGATACAACTTCGTTTATATACGACTTTCACACTTATACGATGTTTGGCTTTGGTCGTAATTGGTTCCTACAGATTTTCATGTTGAAATGTTTCTGCTACTGTAAAAATGATATACCAGTGGTTATATGCTGAATCACAAATGGCATCGGTATAAGAAGTTTGGGCAAATTTCACTACATTCATCACTTTTGTCGGCGATTATGCATAAATCCCTAAATAAAGTTGGAAAGTCTGATAAATATGGCAAAATTTATAACATTTTTCTCTTCATTACACCAATTAGTTATTTTACTCAGCACATGATAGAGCACTTCGCATATATTTTGCAATAAAAATTAAATTAAAATGGGTGTGAAGATGACAAAAAAGCATTCATAACACTATCATCAGTCTTGTAATGTTGGCATTCTTCCAACATATCAACAAACAAAACGAAAATTACCATTAGAATTCCCCATCCTGGCCCATGGTTATGTTCAGTTAATTAAGTCATTAATTGACGACTTATCGGGTTTATCAATACAAGCTTGGAATCAAACATAATCGTAGTTGAATATGACAAATTCTTGGTTTATTACCAAAAATCAATAAATTTGAGTTTGAAAAAGAATTAGAGTTTGCCTAATTTTACTGCCCGCTATTTAAATTATCCGCTAACGGGCAGTGAAATACATTAAAGCACTATTCCACGGGACCGGGGATCAGAAAATGTCCGTTAACGGGGAGTGTCCATTAGGGAAGGTTCCACTCTATGAGCAACATTATACGACAAGCACACATCACCGTACAACAAAATTATACTTCAAAAAATATATACGATATTATGCAAGCAATCGATATATTACATTATTCGATATACGACATTATACATAAAAAATTACAAAGAGGCTCAGGTTGAAAAAATATGTGTCGATTTCTCTCTACTGTTCCAACTGGGGGGGGGGGGGGGGGGTCATTTGCTGAAGTTAAGAGAGGCTAATATAATGCTTTACTTCAGCGCCTCACGCCATAGTGCGTGAACTAAGGGAGGCAGGTTTTCCAGTGGTGTGGATGGTATCATGCTTGCCCGGTTTGCAAGAGGGCCTATGTTCGAGTCCCGGCGGAAACCAGATGTCTTTCCTTTCCGTGTCAACCTGGGTATAATATCCGTAAAATATCAGTTTCTTTGAGATTTTGAGCTGAGCAGAAAACTGTCCATCTGTCTCCCTGAAATGACAAGATTATTATGCGTGTCAAATACTTTTTTTCTTTTTCAAATAGATACCAGTTATTGCTGATCTTCCAGTTGGACAAAATCTTCACGATCATATCATCACTCCAATGTTGTTCGAACTAGATGAACATTTCCCTACTTACATCAACAATTTGACACAAGGAAAATACATCGTCCAATACGTCGTTAGCAAACAAGGTAATAAACACTTTGAAATATACAGGGTGGCCGATAACTCATCCACCAAAATGAAGAGACGACAGTACACTTTAAGACAGTAATTTTTTCCCCAACTGCGTGTGAACCAAGGGTCACAAATAACTTTTATTTCCAGCTCATGTTGACATGTTATTTAAGTTACAAGAGATAAAGGGTGGGAGCAATGTCCTAAAATTACACTACTTCACCAAACACCAACTCTGGTCATATCGCTATATTGCAATTTACTGCCATTAGTGAGATGGGTTGGAAGTGAAGGTGCTGTCTATTGGTGGCCGCCTCGAGTTCGTTTGGGAAAATATCTTATCTATATCCTCCCTTGGGTTCGAACCCGGGACCCTGACAACAACCTTCACGATGGCAGACGAGCATCTTACCACCATGCCACTCGGGCACCTAAAATTACACTGGCAGTGAAAATTAACCCCCCTTTCGCCCCACACGCGTATGCGCGCAATCATAAAACCATCGGAGAAGAAGAAAAAATGATACTATTTTCTCATCAGTTTTGGAATTTCATTGTTGGTCCTCATGATATCCTGAACTGGTATAGCCATCTAGACAGACAAGTGAAGAGAGTGCACAGACTGCAACAAAACCTACAGAGATCAGCAGGTTCACGACGGGGACTGTAGCAAAAACCGAGAGAGTTACTTTACATCACGTTAGTAGAACGTGTCTACGTGTATGGAGCAGCCATATGGTATAAAAACCCAACAGAAACGCTGAAGAAAAAGGTGGATTCAGCTCAAAGAGGGATGTTAATCTATATCACCGGAACATAACATACAGAACCACCCTGACAAATGCTCTTTACATTGTGATAGGATTGCCACCACTATCAGTACGACTAGAAGTAGAGACAAAATCAACATTGCTAACAAGAATGAGACAATTAATACGAACTGGTGAAAACACATTACGACCAGGGGATTACAAGACCAAACAGACGGGATGGACATGTCATCCAGCAAAGCATCTGACAGAAAAGCATATCGTGACCAAACAGACAGAAGACACTGACCACCATAGAATTTATACTGATGGTTCATGCACACTCGATGGGATAGCAGCTGCATATGTAGATGGTCCAAGGGTATACTGTAATCAGCAAATGGTCAGCCAAACTAAACAACAACAACAGCGTTGTCAAGCCGAATATTGTAATAATGAAAGCGACGAGAGCAGCAAAACAAAGTAAGATACCAACTCTAATTTGCTCCGACATCCTGTCCAGTCTTCAAGCCCTAAAAGATCAAATATCCTGTCACCAGATGGTGAGACAAACTGGAAGTCTCCTCCAAAAGAACCCGCAAGTAAGACTCGTGTGGGCCAAAGCACACGCGGGAGAGTGGGGAAACGGACTAGAGCGGGCAGGGAGGCGAAAAACGCAACAACGGAAGGGGAACTACTTGAACCACCTATACAGCTTTCCATCTCGGCTGCAAAAACCTCACTTACAAGGGATGTGACTGTTAAATAGCAACGCAGATGGGACGAGAACCAGGCCTAGCGATACACGACCTCATCCCAACAGTTGGCATGAGATGCAAAAACTGATATTCATGTCAAACCACGGGCAATTCCCAGCGTACATCCATCTCTCCAAGATTAGTAAAAGACAACGAATACACCTGCGGTGGAGTGGGAGATGCTATGCATTACGCAGTACATTGCCCGAAAACTGCTCCCATTCATTTTGGAAGCCACACCGATCGAAGCCTGTGGTGCTGTGGAAGAAACAGTTCCTTCAAAACGCCCCGCAACCGGGAGATTACACACCCTTGTTGAGCTCGTAAGAAGAATCGTCAATTTCTGCACAACAAATACAAATCGATGGAGGGAGAAACAAGTAACAATGTTCAGCCAGCTGAACCAAGGCGATCAGAGAGACTGCGGCTGAAACAGCAGTCAGCCTCACACGCTTAAGAAAGCAAAGGACTTGACTGACATAACTGTGCTGTGTGTGTGTGTGTGTGTGTGTGTGTGTGTGTGTGTGTGTGTGTGTGTGTGTGTGTGTGTGTGTTTTATTTTTATTATGTAATATTTTGTTTTGTTTGTCATGTTGAGTGTGAAATTCTGTCATCATTGTTTATCAACCTGGTTTATTTTTTCCTTTTTGCATTTGTTTTTGTAATATGAGTTTTATTGTCATGTAAATAATGTATATTTTTACATATAGGTTAAAGCACCCGACACTGCCTAGTCCCTTAACCGGGGCAATGGCTTAAGTTGGCATTTGTCGATAGAGCCTGGGCGATGAACGGCCTAAAATGGAACAAAAAAGTCCTCGTGATGTGAGTAAGAGTACCATATTTTGGCCGCTTCTGAAGGGGGGGGGGGGGGGCGATGAAATTATGCACTGAATACGTGGGTTGCTACCCGGGATTCGATCGCGGGCATTGTCTGTCTCGACATGAACTGTCATCCCTTTCATTTTAACTTGTTATATCCTAACGGTACCTTAAAGTGTTTGATTAGAAAATTAGTTTTAAACCAATTGTTAAAAAAAAAATTTTTTTTGTCTTTAGAATTAGAACGGCCTACAAAATAATTTACATGCTAACTATCTATTATTATTATAACATTTATGCTTTTATTTTAATTTATTATAACTTTCTTCTTATTCTACTTTTTACAATCTCGGATATAAAGGGTTAACGGTTGAATTCCGGACACCCAGCATATGGAATGCCCAATACAAATATACGTCTTTTATACATTTTATCATCATTCTGCATAGGTCCACTGGCAATTCAGTTTAATATAGGGGCGACAGCTTTTCTTCAGAAAGGAGAACAGCAACTTCCGGGAAAGCTGAATGATTATCAGATTTACTTCAATGAAGCGAATGTAACGCTTTTGACATCTTTTAATCTGAAGGAAGAGGTAAAAAGTCTCTTTTTTTTTCATATTCATTTCGCCTAGCTTTAATCGTCCATATGTAATAGATGGTAGTATACAGGGTGGTTCAGACGGTTAGTGTATCTCTTAGGACTATATCGCAACCGTTGACTTAAGAAGTATACTTTCAACTGCAGAAAGTTTTCAAATGACATGCGGTTTCTTAAAATGCCGTAATTTTTTTAGGGTGTCGTGTACATAGAAAATTTGAAAAAAAGCAAAAATTAACTGTTTATACAGTCACCGTGAGTGCCGAAACTTCCGATTATCAAAATGCAGACCATGTTCCGAAAAGTCCTTTGCTAAAAGTTACATGTATCCAAATCCAATATTTATGGAGATATTTGACTTTGAATGTTTCAGCATTTATCGCCATTGATTGAAGGTGTGGTTCGCAAATTGAGACAACATGTGCTTAATTCCAAGTGTAAAAATTCTGTAAAAAATGTAATTTCCATTGTGAGTAAAGAAATAAAATAGTTTTACTCTTCAATAACTACAATGATATTCAACTCGTTCCAGTCAAGTTATTTCACAATGAATTCGTCTTTTCATTTGCCTTTCTTACGGAACCAGTGGTCATGAGCAGATCCAAGGTTTTGGAATGGGCGATTTTGAAAGGTTCTTAGGATAGCAATGTATTTTACTTGATAGACCGATTTTTCACATATTATCCGGCTCCGAGATGGGTGATCACTCCCATCGCCCCTATGGATCTTTCGCCTTTCTCTGGATCTGCGCACGCCAGTGGTTTGAAGTTGGAACCAGGGACGCAATCCATGCAATTTGATTCTATCTGCAGGAGAGACACTTACACCACGTAGTGGGCTTTTTTTGTCTTTAATTTTTTTTTACTATTTCACATCTTGGTTCTCAAAAGGTTGCGTAATTATTTCATTATAATTTTGTTATAGAAAGATGAAAAGTATCTGAAGTAGTAAGCGATGAAAAAGATTTATCTTTTATATACTGAATAAAATGATCTGAATAAAATAAACACATTAGTTGTGAGAGGTTATTCCAGTCCCAAAACACAGATATTTTTAAGACAACACGAACCTGTAAACACAGCAATAAGTCGCCAAACCATGGTAATTTGTCATCTTTATTATCTCGATAGATATTGCATTTAAAAGTATGAAATTTTTTGTAGATAACTTTTTCGATGCAAGTGCTTCATTTCACTAATTGGAAATTTTTGCACACGAAAAGTACGTAAAACGTTAATTTTTATATTTTTATATTTATGACTCCTCAGGAAAAATATGGGATTTTCAAAGAAGCCGCATGTCATTTGAAAACTTTTTGTATTCGAAAGCTTTACTTCTCTAAAGTCAACAGTTTGAGAGATATGCAGTCCTGTGGACAAACAATTTGAAATCCCCCTGTATAAATTCGAGACGAGAACATTTCTTTAGTGTTCAAGACTACAATATTATTAGTGAAAATTTTTAAAAATAATTTTCAAGTATTTTAACTGTTATCCTTCTATAAATAAGCTGTAGCGGTACTTATTATTTTTGGAGGATCGCTCTGTGGGATTTCTTTTCCGCTCTATAATACAGTGATTCATGTTGTTCACAATTTTGAACAGACAGCATTGAAATAGTTTTAACTATTATAATTTCATATTCGTCACAGGTATACGCAGCAATGTTTTCAGAATATGAAAACAAGAATGTCTACAGTTGCGAAGCACATTCATTAAAACCCAAAAGTCGAGGATCGGTGAAATTACAATCCAAAGACCCATCTCACGATCCTCTCATTGATCCGAGGTATTACGAAAATGAAGACGATGTCACCGATATTGTTGAAGGTACGTTCAGAGCGCTACATATGAACACTACATATACATGTATTTCCACCGAGAACAGGAAAGAAACATGAACAAATCACGTTTTATGACGATCAAGAAGACAATTTATCCTATCACCTATCCTTTAAGCGCTGATCGTGATGATAGCATTGGAAATACCTATTTTTAGACTTCATGTGATAGCTTTAGATTTTGTGCAAAGCTTTCGCCAACAAACCACGAGGACAGCTGAGAATTCACTATTGGAAATGTTGAAGCTGAACAACGATCTCTTTCTCGTGTGGACCATGCGATTAATATAAATATTAAACATTTTTAAGAAACAAAATGTTTCGTCGAAATATTTTTAGACACGACTTCAGATAATTTTGTCTTGAGAACATTGACAGTTGTAAGGGAATGACTAGTGCAACTACTGCTAGCGGGTTTAAATTATTTTTTAATCAGTTTATCATACTCCATCTTTAACATTAAAAGTGCTGCACTATACGTTATACCTATAAGGGCCGCTGAAAAAAAATGAACATTGCACTTACATCACATCGTACATTGCTGCTCCATTTTGATGATGTGAACATTTTTATATTTATATATTCAGGTTGTTTTCATTTAGACTATTTAGTTGTTCACGCACGCTGTGGGTGTTAATATAAAACATAACATAACATAACATGATTGCTCTCGGCCGTTCTAGGTATAAACGTCGATATCTCCAGAACCAAACATCCAATGTCTTCAAATTTTTTGTACGCAGAGATAAGTGCTGAAATAATGAAAAAAGTCACCAACAATTGAGTGCGGTGTGTACCTTAAATACTGTCGAGATTACAGCGTTTCTAAAATTAAAAACAGTCAAAAAAGACTGCTCCGACCGTTCTAGTGTTACGCTCCCCACATACACGTTCAGGTAATACTCTCAGGAAAAATTGATCAGGCTGGCCTGTTTTTTTTTTTTCTCGGATTCAGTCTGAGTACACATTCCGCCACTCATGTTCCGGAATGTCTTTCAGTTCACTGGTGGGTGATGGACGCGACGGACGAAAGTTTGGCTGTTGCCACCTATGTACTAGCAAAGACAGTGAATTTTTCTTTTTTCTTCATAGAAATCGCAAGAAAAGCATGTAGGAAAAATGTGATCCAAAGAGTAACTACAGAGAGGAAAAGGGGAAATTTTTTCAACATAAAACTTGCTTTCAGAATTGAAGGTTTTTTCCTACAGATTGCCACAGATTAATTGCGGGTGAACGAAGCGACAAATTTATACCCACTAGCACTAGTTGCAACAGTCATTAAAAAAAATACTCTGTTGAAAATGGCTGTTTCACCTCACGAGAGACTTACGGCGACATTAAGATTTGTGCATGGACCCCCTTCCCCATACCAGAACAGGGTCCCCCCAGGCTACTACTACTTTACCATATCAACTCCGGTCATATCTCCATACAGAGTAGGAGACATGTTCTGGTTTGGTGGTGGTCATATCGCCATACAGCAATTTATTACTGATCGAGTAGAGCCGGAAATTAAGGCGCCATCATATGTAGGGAAAAGAATTTGTTATGTAGGTTCTTCCCCTGGATCGAACCCGTGATCTGACGGTAGCCCTTATGATGGCAGACGTGAATATTATCATTGCGATACTCCCATTTTACACTGCCCATTCTGTAATGCATTTATAACATTAAAAAGCAAAAAATAATGGTAACTGTCCCGGTTCTAAAGCTGCAGTTCTGTAAGCAGCAGTCGGCTGAAGTTGGTTTTCTGCGGTTCCCAACTTCGAGGCGCGAATGCGAGCCTATCTCCCCTTTAAAAAAATTCGCCACAGAGAGCAACAGACTACAAACGGTACAAATGTATATAATTCAATCATTACACTTCACTTGTTTCACTTCTGAAATATAGATTGCAGCACTGAAAAAAAATCAGACACAACACTAGAGGCGCACTCAGACTGTTAGGTACACACACCTACACTTCCGGCACAACTCACTAGGTAGTAAATTGTCCATAAATGGCGATAGACCCAAGTTGTGCTCGTTTGAAAGAAAGAAAGTTCTGTAAGCACCACCCTTGTTGAAGCCACGGATTTCTGGTAACTGGTTGGAGCTACGAAGATCTCAAGTGAAGAACTATAAACTCTTCCAGAAATTCCCGGGTCATGTTGACTAAATCGTGAGCTAAAACAAACTGATCTGATACAGCACTCACTACACACACTCCGATCGGCATGCACATTTCGAGAATGTGCACTTATTCAGAATTGTGCAGTTTTTTCATCAGACCGCCTGAACAGTCCCGAAAATTCTGAGTTGGTTTCCACCACACACACGTTCCGCAAATATTGCCAGGACTGCACAGTGTTTCCTCAGAAAATTTCCGGAATGTGTATGGGCTCCTATACATTAAAGCTTCGCGATGAGGAGGAAAGAAATAAAAGAAAAGAATAGACACACACAGCTAGAATGAATTTCTTTACTGGCATTTGGGCTAGCTATATCGCCAGTGATCGTAGAGGTGTTCATTTATCAAAAATTTATATCACTGAAAAATGGTTCAATTTTTTCAACCGACTTGAAGAATTTTGTAGTTGAAAACATTCAAATATGTATTCTCAAAATCAGTATGTATAATATAATTTAGAATCTTTTATAATGCAGTCTTAAATGCATTGGCCCAACTTGCAAAATACATAGTTTGCTCGATAGCTAAAGCTTTGTCGGATTTCCCTCCCCCATCGGTTTCTCATTAATATCATGTCATGAATAGTGAGGAAAAATTTACATATATTACTTATAATATATTTACTCAAGAGATAACAGATTTTTCTTGATCTATCAGGCTTCAAGACTTGCCTTAAAATAGCAAGAACAAGTGCCATGCAGAAAATCGGAGCAAAGCCGACCAGAAAACTGCCACCGCAATGCCAGTCGTACGACTTTGAAAGCGACGAAGGATTACGTTGTTACGCGCTGTCTTTTGGAGTGACTGTTTTTCATCCAGTTGGCACGGTGAAGATGGGTAAAGTCGACGACCCGACTACCGTTGTGGACTCGAAACTACGGTAAATTTTGTAAGATCAAGCTATAGTTACGTGCATTACACAGAAAATAGCGATTCCGTCAACTTCATTATTACTTACTGGTTGGTGATCTGGCAGTGCCAGATACCAGTCTCAGATGTCCTCTGGTAAACAAAAACATTAATGACGAGGTTATCCCTTTGTGGGCCAGAGGGATAGCACTTCGTTAGAAGAGTTCTTACTTTACAGCGCCTCCCGCCAAAATGAGGAAGCCCCACTCCCCCAAATAATTGCCCTTGCCAATTTTTGTCTAGTTTATGAGTTCGGCTAAGAAGCCGAATTCACAGGGGCTGCTCCTTACTATCGTAAGGGGCCGTTGAAACAATGCAGTACCGTTGTTTCCTGATGCGGACACTCGACATAGGAACCCAAAAAATTTTATAAAAATGTATTGAAGGTGATTCTAAGCGTGGTAGGAGAAAGATATCTTTTCGTTTGAGATTTTGCCTACTGTGGTCTTTTCATTTGTAGTGGTTAAAAAATATTTTCAAAAGAGTACCATGATGGAGGGATATAGGATATCGTTGTATCGAGGGGAATTCTGGTTGAACTTCTTTCGATACAACGCTATTTACTCGATACATCGCTTGACAAAATTCAATTCCAAACTAGTTTCTTTAAAAATCTGTCATTGCAGAGGGATTTATCGTTATATCGAGTACTGCTGAAGGAAGGTATTTTTGTTACTGTATTTTATCGGGTCGGTCAGAAAACGATTAAAATACGAGAACGTCCATATATTGATCAATGCTCACCGTTGGAATTTGTTAATATGTTAATTTTCACTTCTATCCAAAAATCAATCAGTGTGAAAACATGGTTTCCATTTCCTAAATACAAAATACTAACTACAAATACAAAAAATTATATATATATATGCAAAAACTGTCCTCGACTATAATTTTTTTTCTGCGGTGATATGTTTACATTTTTTCATGATGATTTTTTCCCTCTTATATTACAGAGTGAAAGGTATTGACGGGCTCCGAGTCGTGGATGCGTCAATTATGCCAATGATTCCATCTGGCAATACTCAAATACCAACTATGATGATTGGTGAAAAAGCATTTGATATCATCAAACGAGATATGGTACTATATTGATTTCCGATCGAATATTGTAACGTGATGAAAAATATATTCAGATGCTTTTCAAAAGTGCTCCAAAAATAAATATTTCTTGAAGCTGATAGTATTTTTTTTCCTGTTCAACAAAAATAATAAAGCTATCTGTATATTTCTATGATCGTTCTATTATTTGTAGACTGATCAAGAGAAAAAACGATTTGGTGAAAGGAATGTTTGAAATTCGAGTTCGTGGATGGTAGCCCGAGTGACGCAGGGGTAAGGTGCTCGTTCACCGTCAAGGTCCACAGGTTCAAATCCGGGCAAGAACATTAGAAACAAGTTCTTTACCTACAAAGTCTGGGGCGACCACTGCTCGATGTCACGCAATCATGACACGCATCATGTTCAGACACGCATTCATGTTGCAAGGGGTACTATAGTTATTAAAATATAAAATGTAACTTTCTATACGGACATACTATGCCCAAAAATCCAACTAGGAAGTTGTTGCCCTGACTCTCCTTATGATGTCAAAAAATTCCACGTTTCCAAGTGAAATATTCACTGAGATATTCGAATTAGAAAAATGGTAGAATGTTGGGGAAAAATAGCATTGGAATGCGGGCAAACTGTTTTACCACGTGGAAACGTGGAATTTGTTTTTGTTGGCTACAGTAGAGAAACAGACAGGGTACAACTTTTTAATTTGATTTTCGGGCACAAGGTGTCCGTACAAAAACTAATGTGTTTTATTTTAGTTACTAACAACCCTTTGAAACATGAATGACGTATATGAGTAATGCTCGCTATTTGGATACTTTTTCTAATTGGCAGTATGCCTCTAGTGACAATGTTCGCCAGTAAAATGCCGTGCGTATCGTTACCTGTGCCCCCCCCCCCGTATATATTTTATGGTAAATGTGAAAAATTCGGTTATTATGCATAATTCCAGACCATTTTGACAAATTTGTTAAGTTTTCCGAATTTATCATATTTACCGGTGATAAATAGACAAATACCGATGTTCAAGACAGAGTCAAAATGTCCGACTCCTTGTCTTGAACGGTGAGTAACTCCAGCTATAAAGATTATTTTGTCTTTCCACTATTTGTCTCTGCTACTGAAGAAGGAACTTCATACAGTTCCGAAACGCATTTAACTGTTGTTCTCTTCTAATTTTTGGTATGCTCACGTTGTTTTCCCTAGTATATTGTCTCACCCAAAAGGTAATTCCAACATTCTGAAGGTAACATTCTAACGATAGCTAACATTACAAGATTGGTAATAATTTATATGTTTTTATTATTATAACATTATTTTCATTTAATTTAATTCCTGCCATCACGTACGGGAAAAACTGATAAGTGGTTGAATTTGGGTATATTTCTGCATGATTTGTTCCATATTTATGTTATTTATCACCTACATTCGGGAATTATGCGTAATCACTGATAAAAGTCATAAATGTAGGAAAATTAATTTACTTTATACCGACGCGATTGGTGATTATGGGTAATCACTGATTTTTCATATTTA
The DNA here is from genome assembly GCF_987345545.1 of Pholcus phalangioides. Classification (NCBI taxonomy): domain Eukaryota; kingdom Metazoa; phylum Arthropoda; class Arachnida; order Araneae; family Pholcidae; genus Pholcus; species Pholcus phalangioides. The sequence goes on along the minus strand of NW_028301608.1, from coordinate 93,970,072 downwards.
CTGCAACATATACACATGAGTTCATACCATTCTCACAAAATGAGTTTTGATAGCTTTTCAATGAAGTATTTTCTCTAACATACAGATGTGGGGTAAACGAAGTACTTGAAAATTATAATGAATATAAGAAAGACACCTGAAGTAGCAATTATTAAATTTGTGAATTGAACCGATAGTAGAAAAATAAAAGAATGAGAAAAAGTCCCCATAAAAATACAGTAGGTTACAAAAATTCAGTAAAATGTTCCGCATTGCAAGGCATTGAGAACTAGCGGCACATTTGCAATATTAATAATATTCTCGCATATATCTCGAGGATTTCTTGCATTAAGTTTGCACCGGTTCAGTATATTACATCATTTATGTCTTCCTCTTCCGACTCGGAAACGGATTATTTTAGATGATTCATTTTCTGAGCTTGATAAAAGCTCTTCTCTGTCACTCATTTTTTTTTTACATTGTTTCAATATTGCCGCAAGTTAAAATGAAGGTGATGAAACAGTCAATTTATAATAGGCAACTGAATAACTGAATAAACATTTTTGAGATAGTTTCTTATCAGGAAAGAAACAATTTTAGCTAACAATAAAAGGAAGGAAAAAAAAAGAATTTCAAGAAGAGGGGTTTAGAGGGGAAAGGAAAATCTTTATCTGTTTTCACTTGTACTGACGTTACGTTTCTTTCAAACTTGCTAGTACAATGAATAGGAATGTATTTTGTACAGGTAATACGGGGTATTTATCTGTATTTGAAGAATGGTCTACTTATCTCAACGCAAAGCTAATAAAGCTGAATAAATTCCTAAAAATTATGTTGAATTCCCCCCCCCCTCTCCCCGTGAACTTCCGTATCTCTGCTCATTACTATGTGCAAGATTACAAGAAAAATAAATCTGAGATCAAAGGATCCACCTATGGACCCTTTGTCACCGATGTTCAAATGATGAATTTTTTTCACAGAGTAATTTCTCAATCACAAATGAAAAACTTCTTCTTTACGGTCACTCCTCTTTTACGGACAAGTTGTTTTGTTCCGCAAGAGAGGGGATTCACACTGTATTTCATTCATAAACGGATGCAGGCGCTTCGAACGAGGGGGAGGGGGTGGATTTTCCTCCTCCACTCTCCGCCTATGATAATACAGATTTATTTTTGAGGAAACGGAGGGCGGTAGGGCAAAGGGGCAGGGAGGCAGACCCGTGCACCGACCCCCCAAGCCCATTAAAAATTAGGCAAAAGAAATTATACAGTGAAACTCTTCTAAGACTACAAGTTAGCCGCTGATCGCATACAGAGGTGGCCGCGAAATAGGGGTTATTTTTGTATTATGTCTATGGAGCCTATTTTCCGTTCCGAGAAAAACTTGCCGCAAAGGAAAGAAAAATTGTTTTGGCCAGAGACAGAGAATAGGTTTGGCCGCCTATGAAAGTTTCACTAGATTTATGTAAAAAAAATTGAAATATCAAAAGAGAATATTCTTTATATGTTATATTTACCAATTTCTGTTAATATAAATGTTTTTTGAAGGGTAGTAACTCAGAATTTCTCAGGAAGAAAATTTTTGTGCCCCCCCCCTCCCCCGAAGTCTTTTATGCCTCTCTCGAAACGTGCCTCTCTCCTGTGTACGTCACTCGGTAGAGGCGACCAGTCCCCTATGTTTCCGCTCATGATTTTATTGTTCTGCTATAGGTATTTAATTTTCAATTGCAACGCACAATTATTGAAAGGTTGCATAAAATTTCTATGATAAACACAACGTTTAATAAAAATTGGCGACATTGATAAATTGACAGAATGAAATATGCTACAGTCTATCAAGGTCTTTTACAAGAAAATCTGTTTCCCTTTGTTGACGGAATTATCTGATATCCAAGAATGCTTCTATATCACTGCTGAGTTCCTAATACCTCCCCAACCCAAAGTAGTCTTCGTGATAATCCTCGAAGAAAACCGATGTCAAACAACACTCAATTGTTCATTTGTGTTCGTCTATGAATGAGTATTTGTGTTATCAATGTGTAGGAAGGTACATGTGCCCCACAACTCTTCTTTTCCCGTGTCCTTTTATTTTAGAGATCTTCAAGTGAGGGGCAATTTGAAGATTAAAAATGGAGAAAAGAAAGGGGCGTATGACATGACAGTATTAGTGTCCGGTGCAATACAAAAGATATGGGGGAAGGAACTGGTTTTCTCCGACGCAGCTGTGCCTTCGTGGCACTTTCGAAACCATTTTTGGTGAACGCATATGTGAGTTGCTGCCCCTTTTGGTACACTAGAGTTTTGACTCACATATGCGTCGCGGCCCCTCAGCTGGTTAATGTGGTTCGGGGAGGTAAATCGTATTGCGCTAAGAGTGCGGAACGGAAAAAGATTAAGAACCACACACTGTTCTAGAATCTAAAACTTTTTTACTTTCATCCGTAAAATAGCTAGAAGCAATTGTTATTGCGAGAATTAAGTAAAACGAATTTAATGCTCTTCGTCTGAAAATGAAATCTTTGAATGCGTTTTCTGAATATTTGTGTTTTTTGCTTTACGAAAAACGTGATTTCGCAAGCATTTTTCAAATTACCCCCCTCTATGAAACTTTTTCCCTGTATTTTAAACAGCTCTGGCTGTACAATGCACTAACAAAAATTAATCAATATGTTTGAAGCTTTTTGATTTACATAATTTTGAATTGACAATATCAAGTATTTTTTTTGTACAAGTACAAAAAAGTAAAATACAATTATAAGTTTGTACTTATAATTGTATTTTTTTTCACGTAAACAATCATATCTGAAAAACGTTTTCTTAGTATTCTAAAACTTTTGGTTCATTGCGCAGAACAGTGTCATAGCAATAATCTGCGTGAACAAGAACTTGTTGACACAAGCAGTAGTTTTTAATGTACATTGTCTAAGAGAATCACTGAAATTATGCTAATTTTACATATTTTACATATAAAATTGGTAATATTTTTTTTTTGCCGAAAAATCTGCGATATAACATTTATTTTCTTTATTTTATACCATATCCAAACTAAAACAACTTTTGTTTTATCCAAAATGATATTTTTAAAAAAATACCCCGGAAGGTCACCAATAATCAACACTTGCACTGGAGCCTAAAAAAATTATGCGACATTCTCAATATATTATTTTCTAAATTATTATTACTATTTTTTATTATTACTTTATTATTCTGAATATCAGGCTTACTATCTAGTTATATCTCAGTTAATCTTTTATGTATGTTTATCAATTTAATTTTTTTTTCGTACAGAGAACGTAAGTTTTATATCTCAATTATGTATCTAGTTTATCGAATTTTGTTTCGCAAAATCTGTGATATCACCCGATGGGGCTGCGGAAAGAACCAGAAGGGATGGAAGGGGCTACACATGCAATATAAGATCCAGCGGAATGCCTTTGGAAAAAAAAGACGCAATGATGGTGGAATGGAAAATATTGGGAGACTGATTTAGAAAGGATTCACAAACTTTTCGTTCCTCGGGAAAGAGTTGAATTACTACTTCCATGACCAAACATGAATTTAAATGAATCTATATTAAATATATATTTATATTTAGATCGGTGTAGTGGAATAATGTTGCAGCTAAGAGGCCAATTATTATAAGTTACTAAAATTTGGGAAACCGTTTTGTAACTAATGATAAAGTTGTAATGATTGATAAGTATAATTTTCCATGTGAATGTTGATGATCAAGTTGGAATTTGTTGTCATTTGACGGATCCCAGAAAAATTAATTGGCTAATTCGAATTTTTTTTTATAATTCGAAACTTTTTCCAGTGACTTTGGACTTTGAATTAACCAAGTTCGAGTGAATCTTTCTCTACCCAATGCCTCCTTTATCTTTTCTATAAAACAATGAAATACTTTTTTAATTGCTCTGAGTTCTGCATGAAATTCTTGCGTGAGCAGGAGTTTGCGTATCCTTGAATGAAAACAAATTATTCGAAAGTAAGTTATTCTGTCTCTCTTCCCCCACCGAAGGTAATTTTTATTCATAGCGCCCCCCCCCCAACATTCCTAAGACGATGCAAAAGATCTTATACTGTATACGTAGCTCCTACCAATTCCGTCTGTTCCAGCACCCACTTCTTCCTTAAGCGAGTGGTATCACCCAATTTCACGAAACTCTCGTTAACTGGTTTCTTTAGGCAGTTGGTTTTAGCACTTGTAACACAAAGACTGATCAAAAAAATTTTGATTTTCAAACTACTGAAAATATTTAGAAAAAAAAATTGAGTGAATTTAAAATAATGAATTTTTAATTCATTAAGTGAATTTATGCGGTAGTACCAGTGATAGAATTTAATGACTTTCTCAAAGGCTTTTGAATTGATTACAGTACAGCGCTGCGTCCGCTTACAACGTCACTGCCGAAAAACAGTATAAAACAGATTATGCCGATTCGGAACTACTTCCGATTCTACTGGCATCACTCTCCGTTCAAAAGCACACTCCAAAGACGTCTAATACGTTCGATGATGAGTATGACTTTATTATTGGTAAGTGTTCATCCACGAGTTTTTTGGGGTTTTTTTTTCGGTTCAATGAAATTTAAATGCGCAGATTTGATTGACAAACTTACTGATTTCCTCCATATAGATATCGGTATTCAAAACAAACTGAAAGGTTTTCAAAGAAAAAAAATTAAATAGTATCAACTCTCTTATATGGTCCCGCTTATACAGGACGGGCAAAAAGTCCATAAAAACTTAATCGAATAATAATCGAAGTAAAAAACGGTTTGCAGGGTTAGCATCGCTATGTCACGGGAATTTTTTTAAGACAGGAACAAAAAAGAACTCAAAAAACAGCCGTTAGGTGGAGCTGACGTACACAAGTCAAAGAAAAGATACGCAAATAACGAACAGAATGCCCCGAATCGTTTATTACAGCAGTATGTGTTCCACATGACCACTACCAGAGGGAATGACACATTATCGCACACTATACACATTATGTGTCTCCCAAATCATCATTATCATCTCCAGATATAACCAGTCTTCCAAAAATTCTGTATTATCAAGAGGAGAAAAACATCTGTCTCTATATATATATGTCGCCATCTGATGGTCCTGCATTTACGAGCTGATGTGATACGGTGTTGCAAGGTTTCACCTTTTGTATACCGCATTTCGACGATGTTCTCTTGACATCTACAAACGCTAATGAGCACAAGGAACATTTGCGTCAAGTGTTCAAACGCTTCTCAGGATTCGGAGCTCGCTTTAACGCTATCAAATGTATCTTGGGGCAAGAGACATAAGATACTTCATTCATGTTACAAGGGGTTGTGTAGCTTTGACCTTTGAAGACCGGACACACCCCGCTTCCCATCTCATAGAGATATCGAAGCGTTCCCGAAGGGTGGGTGTATCCGAAAAGTTTTATTATAAAAACAAAACATTGTCGCCTCATACGAAGGCAATACATTGTGTAGCTGTTGAACTATAAAAATTGACTTTTTATACGGACACCCTCTCCTGAAAAACCCTCTATTAGAAAGTTGTTGCCCTGTCTAACCCTGAGGGGCTTGAACCCAATTGGCCTCAAGAGAGACAGAACAGACCGAGCATGACCAGGGCTCTGTTCGTTAATCGATTCGTTAATCGTTATATTGTACATTCGTTACGATGCAAAGAACGAACCTACATTCGTTAATCGTTATACATTTGTGTTAATCGTTGTGACAATATACATATACCTCAGGAGAGACAGGGAAACAATCTAACCACGTTTTTGAGAAAAGGATGTCCGTGTAAAAAGTTAATTTTTATGGTTGTACTATAAAAATTAACTTTAAATAAATAACCCTAAATAATAACTATACTACCCATTGCAATATGAATGACGTATGTGAGGTCTACAATTATTTGGATACTTTTTCCCAATTGGAAGTGCCTTTAGGATGAACGATTCACCAGTAAAAGGTGGTAGGGGGAGGGGATTATGGAATCACCCCCTGTATATGACCATTTTGCTGGTTCGTAATGTGTGAACCAATTGCTTTTATCTTTTTCTCAGTTTCCATATCTCATGGATGAGTAATATTTTTTCCTAGGATATATGCACATACCGAATATTTTGCGTATTTAAATGGAACCCGAGTAAAATGTTGTGATGTTTATAAAGTTATCGATTTTGTTTCTGTTGTGTTTAAGCTCTCTAATGAAGTACATATTTTGATGTAGTTGGATCCGGTGCCGGTGGATCAACTGTTGCTGCGCGACTTTCCGAAGTGGATAGCGTTCGCATTCTGCTGCTCGAGGCTGGAAAATCTGCACCTCTTTTGACAGACTTGCCGGCTGCCTATGGACAGTTTTTCAAAAGTGACATTGACTGGGCTTATACGACTGAGTCTCAACACAACTGCTGCTACGGTCAGAAAGATAATGTGAGCGATATTATTTGTGTGAAAAACATCCGTATATAACCTCCTCAGACCTGAACGAGAAACTTTGAATTTTTCGGTTTTTACATTTATTTTTAATTGTGAAACTACCAACCGTATTCCCCCGCATTAGTCGGCATGGAGGGAAACCACGAAAGAGATCAGCATGACAGGAATACTCACGTCCTCTCACTTACCAAATGAACACTCCAGACTACTATGCTACAAAGGCAACGAATTGAAATCCCGTTCGGATAAGTTGACATCTGGTGACAGTGTCAGCAATCTGAACTTACTTTAGTCCGAGTTAGGTCTGGCTGTCCATGTAAAGCCCCGTTCAGCGCACACGAACTTCAAGGAGAAAGGGGATTCGTTGCCTTTGTAGCGTAGTGGTCTAGTGCGCTCATCCGGTAAGTGAGATGACGTGCGTTCGATTCCTAACAAAGGGAGTTGAATTTTCTTTTCTGTATTCATCTTCTCAATAGCCAGCTTTTGAAACTTCGGCAACAGTTCACTATAAATTAATTTTAAAAAAATCAAATAAGAGTAAGTAGAAAGGGTCTCGCTCCTGGAAAAGAGAGGGGTCTTGATAATACCAGACACTTACGGGAAGAAAATATGAACAGGGGACAATTGGACTCGAAAAAAATTAATAAACAGTGTTATGATATACGAACTGTTCTTTTCTACTCTGTTTTACGTTTCTTCCCCTACGTATTGCTCTTTTTTGGTTGTTCGCAGTTTTATGAATACACGTGTATTCTGCTCATTTTCTTAATACTAAATTTACTGTGCCCAGTAAGAAAATGTAGAAGTAGGTAAACAGAATTTTTTCGAGACGAAAAATCATGTGTATTTATTAAATAAGATCGACGCTTTATAATTGGGCCATATTATGTTTCTCTTATGCTCAGAAAGTTCATTTTTCAAGTGGCAAAGCTGTAGGAGGTTCGACTATATTAAATACAATGTTCGCTGTCAGGGGCAACAAACTTGATTACGAAGAATGGAAAGAAATGGGTGCCGACGGTTGGGGTTATGATGACGTCTTGCCTTACTTCAAAAAACTGGAAAATAACAAAGTATTCACTAATCCTTGTGAGTCTTTTAGTAATTAAATAGTTTCATAAAGTTATGTTTCCGAACGAAACTATTATTGTTATTAATGAGTGTATATTTCGACGATATTTAGATTACCACGGAAGAAATGGGCCTATCACGATTGAAGAACGTGCTTTCAAACTGCCGTTATCTTATTTCGTGACTGATGCAGCAGCAGAACTCGGGTACAAGTATGGTGATTCAAATGGCGAAGACCAAAATGGTTCGCAAGATATTATCTTTATTCCAGCCGCTAATTGATACGTATTATTCCGACAAAACTAAAACAAATATTTCACATCTTAAAGATAGTTTAATAGAAATGCAAGCTGAAGCGAATTTAACATGTATTGATTGATTCAAAACCTGTTAAATTTGATTTAACCATATTGTTCCAAATGGTAATGTGAGTAATAGGAATTCACGGTTTTTGTGAAGCTATTTATCCAAAATCTTACCGCAATTCGGCTCTCCACTTCACTTTTTGGATAAAATGTTTACTTATATAATTTAAGCTAATTTGTATCTCTTCATACAATCAAATAAACTCAAAAAGTTCTAGTGGTCTGAGCTAGTTTTCTTTTTAAAAAAATTATATGCTTTGAAAACTGGATATTTCATAATAAACGGAATAGTCCCCATCTGATTTGTTTTTATGGTTTCGCAGGTTTCTTCTACATTCAGAGTACCATTAGAGACCGCCAAAAATGTAGCGCAGCCAAAGGCTACTTAGTGCCATCGGACGATAGATCGAACTTAAATATCGTGTCAAAAGCTTTTGTGAAAAAAGTACCACACTTTTACTTCATTTACCAGTGCATTTTATTTCATGATTATCTTAAAAAATTAGAAATATCATATTTTTTTCTCCTTCAACATCGATCCTCTAGGTTGTAATTGAAGATGGACGAGCTACAGGTGTAATTTTTGACTTCAATGGAATAGAACATCAAGTAAAAGCTAAGCGTGAGGTTATACTGTCAGCTGGAACAGTCAACAGCGCCAAGCTTTTGATGCTTTCCGGCGTCGGTCCAAGAAAACACCTAGAAGAAATGGATGTAATTTTTCTAAATCATCTTTCTTTTTCTGAGGCTATGTTTACGAGAAGTCCCGAGTTTGGGGTTTAAAAATTATGAGGATGAAATACATTGATCATAATAATTCATTAATATTTTATAGTCCAGATGTTTTTTTTGGTACTTCCTGGATACTTCATGCTGCCATCTGGCTTCCATTGGTCATCTTTACTTCAGAAAATGGAAGCGAGTTGGTTGCATGGAAACGAAACAAACAAAACTTGACAACATAAATACGTTTGGGCCCAGCATACACTCAGAACATACATTCTCCGGCATGTGCCGATTCGTTAAGAAATTCCGTAGAGGGATGTGTACGAGGTACATGTTCGGTTAAGTAGTATTAGTAGTAGTGGTACTTCGTTGGTACAGTTCGTGTTTTATAACCCCCCCCCTCCCTTCCCCCAATAGGAAGTCCCCTGGTTGCTAGATATTGCGTTTTTTGTATAGCCCATGAATTCTGCTAAGAAGCCATATGCGAGCCGATCTTACCGTCAAAAAGTTTTGGCTCAGAGAGTAACAGGTCTACAACGGTACAAATATTTAATCACTACACTTCCCTCTCGAATTTTAACAATAGATGGCAGCACTAAATATTCATACATAACACCTAATACACATTCACTTTTCCGGCACAGCTCACGCGGTAGTAAATTACTCATGGCGATAGACCGGAGTTGCGCTTGGTTGAAAGAGAGAAAGCTGGATGTGCTTATAATATTATGAGCCCGAAGATTCTTAAATGTTGGGAAGCCTCGTAGCCTATGTGTTCTATAAATTTCAATCCGAACGCTCTCATCAGACCTATTGTCCGTGGTGTGTGACCCCCATCCTCCCTTTGTATTCTCATTTGCTCTTTGTCTATGCTCCCAGGCAATGAATCTTTGCACTGACATTTTTTTCTCCCCGTCTACATTATTCATAAATGTTTTTTTTTTTAATTGTGCACTTGCTTAGACATACAGTGAAATCGCCTCTTAACGGACGCAGATGCTGCCACCCCTCTTTTACGAACGAATTTTGTTGTCCTTTTTATGGATTTATGGATGAATTATGTTGACCTACCGGTGTCCGCAAAAAATAGGTTTTACTGTAATTCTTTCTTATCATCATTATATTACATTTTTTATTGTACTACCGTATGTATGTACAGTATATGTTCGAAAAATTTCAGTTTTCTTGCAAATAGTTTTACTGGCTTCAAATTTTGTAATTACATTCTAGCCACCTCTAACTAAGCCATCTACTTATTAATTGATAGGCATGATGTGCAAATCAATAAAGGTTCAGATTCAGTTTATGACAGTCCCAAAAATGCCAAATTACATGCATAATCATTTTTGATACCTAGAAACCTTGCTGTTATGTGGTCATGTGGTCGTCGTGATTCACCGCAGGAAGTGAAGTAGTGATTAGCTCTATTTTGTTTTTCTTCTCTAGTGATCTTTCTCTAGTTTTCCAACTTTGAGCGGAAATGAAAAATCTCGCTGCAGCGAGTAAAAAAATTAGTATTTGAATTGCAATCGTAACAATATTCATTCGTTACCAGCTTTGTCTGTGCAGCATCTAACATGCACGTGTTTATGTCAGGTGCTGCCTAGACGAAACTGGCTGACATACACAAATGTATGTCATACATACGTGTACGAAATTTACATCAAATACTCTCACAGTTAGGCTCCTCAATAATCGGTTGTGATAGTATCACAATCGGTAATGATCGGAAAGATCTACAATTTTAGTGCTCTATTAAATTGAAGTAACGGTGCAAAAACTATTTAACGAGAGACACACTCAAGAATACAAAAATATCATGTAAAACATTGACCGTATCAAATACTTTTATTTCTTTAAATAGATACCAGTTATTGTTGATTTACCAGTTGGACAAAATTTCCACGATCACGTCGACGCTTCAATGGTGTTTGAACTAGATGAGAACTTTCCTACCTACGTCAACAACTTGACACAAAGAAAATACATCGACCAATACGTCGATAGCAAAGAAGGTAATGAATACTTTCAAATATACAAGGTGACCGATTACTCTTCCACCAAAATGCAAGTACACATCACGACAGTGATTTTTTTACCAATTGAACGTAGGATCCCAAATGACATATTTCCAACGCATGTTAACATTGTATTTAAGTCAAAAGCAGCAAAACAAGAGGAGGGAGAAGGTCCTAAAATTAACCAAGGAGTGAAAGTACCCCCCCCCCCTCCTTATATATACACACACACGCATAAAACCATAGGAGAAGGAAAAGGATAATACTTTTTCTTTCCGTAACCGCCTGTGACTAGAAGTGGAAAAAAAATCCTCTTACAGAGCACCGTATATACAGAATTTCATTGTCGTTCCTCATGATATGCCAACCAACAATGAAATATTTTGGTTGCTTCTGAAGGATACGTGTGGGTTGCTACCCTACTTCACCAAGCACCAACTCTGGCCATATCAAAATTTACTGCCATTAATGAGATAAGATGGAAATGAAGACGTTGTCTATCGGTGATTGCCTCAAGCTCGTTAGGGAAAGCATCTTATCTATATCCTCCATCGGGTTTGAACCTTGGACCGTGACAGCAACTTTCACGATGGTAGATGAGCATCTTACCACCATGCTACTGGGTTGCTCCCCTGGGTTCGATTTCGGAAATTGTTTGTCTTGACATGAACTGTTATCCCTTTAATTTCACCGGTGTAATTCGGGACAACCCCCAGTGTATGGACATTGCCCGAGTGGCACCGTGGTAAGATGCTCGTCTTCCACTATGAACGTTATCCATGGGTTCGAATCCATGCATAGAACGTTAGAAGCAAGTTCTTTACCTACCTCGCCTGGGGCGACCGCCGATTGATGGAGCCTTCATTTCCCACCCAACTCCTGTGGTTGGAAATTGCCGTATGGCGATATATGGCCAGCGTTGGTGTGCGGTAAAGTAGTGTGGGGACAAAATGCACATTCTTCTTATATATACACATTTTGTTATCATTCTATATAGGCCCACTGACAATTCAGGCATCTATAGCAGCAATAGCTTTTCTTCAGAACGGAGAACAGCAACTTCCGGGAGAGCTGAACGATCATCAGCTTTACTTCAATGAAGTGAATGTTTCAATTTACAAATCTGTTAATCTGAAGGAAGAGGTAAAAACACATTCTTTCGCATTTATTTTCGTCTAACTCCAATCGTCCGTATGTAATAGATGATAATATACAGGGTGGTTTCGACGTGTATTACTTCATTGTTTTCAACGATTGTCACTCAACGGTTGCCGAGATAGCTGTGCAACCGTTGACTTTAGAATTTTACTTTCAACTACAAAAGTTTTCAAACAGATGATGTTTCTTAAAATGAAATTTATTTGAAGGGTCGTATATACATAAAAAACATGAAATGTCTAGGTCATGTTCGGAGAAAACATTTGCAAATTATTACATATGCCTGAATGCAATATTTATGGAGGTGCAACTCGAACTTTGAAGTTTTAACATTTATCACCAATTATTGATAGGGTATGGTTTACAAAATTAGAGAACACAAACTAAGTTCATATTGTAAAAATTATGTAAAACTAATTGCCATTGTGAGTAAATAAAAAAAATAGTTTTACTCTTCAGTGATTTCAATAATAGTCTTTCCAGTCAAGTTATTTTACAACGAAACCATCTTTTCATTTGCGTTTCTTATGTAACCAGTGGTGAAGCGCAGATCCATGACAATGTGTAGGAAGGGGCGATTCATAGTTCTTAGGATAGCCATGCATTATACGCGATAGACCGATTGTTGCCTTATTTACCGGCTCGGGGATGGGTCATCACCCCCATCGCCCGCTTTCTGGATCTGCGCTTGCCAGTGGTTTGAAGTTGAAACCAGCAACGTTTCATGAAATTTGATTGTATCTGCACAGGAAACATTTATACACCACAGGTTGAATGTGTGTGTGTGTGCGCGCGCGCGTGTGTGTGTGTGTGTGTGTGTGTGTGCGTGCGTGCGTGCGTGCGTGCGTGCGTGTTTCATTTTCACTTCATTTCTTCATCCTCGAAAGTTTAAATAATTATTTCATAATAATTTTGTCCTAAAGGGATGAACCTGAAATAGTGAGTGATAAAAAGAAAGAAAATTTTTAGATTCTTAATAAAATAATCTGAATTTAAAAAAAAAAACAGTACTTGTGAGAGGGTATATCAGTCCCAAAAAACAGAAATTTTCAATCCAATACGAACTTGTAAACATAACAGCAATAAATCACCAAAAAATATAGCAAATTTTCATCTTTAATCCTTTATATCCTAGCGGTATTTTAAAGTGCCAGGTGTTAGATAATTTGTTTTGAACTCACTAATTGTTTCAAATCATTTTTTTTGTCTTTAATTAGAACTTAAATGACCTACCAAATAATTTGCATGATTACTATTTATTTTTATCATTACATTTATATTTTTAATTCAATTCAATATATGTCCGATTAATAGATTAATCGATCAATTGTTAATCGCAAATGAAAATTTTAGTTGAATTAATGGACTCGATTAGTCCAATTAAAATTAGATTCAAATTCTTAGTAAAAATTCATAATTTATTTTTATTTGTTTGAAGAAACGATTAGATGTTTTAAATTATGTTTTTAGATGTAACATTTTAGATGAGTGACCATACTTAAAAATATTTGAATCAATATTTTGATCAAATTTCTCGACATGGGGAAAATACAAGTGGATTCTACGAAAATTAGTGAGGATTTCAGTATTAAATGGGTTTTTTTTCTTTTTTCAGTTATTCTCAGTTCCAGAAGACAAGACCGAAATTTGTTGTCTCCATTGTGAACAGCATTTTTCCTGTTCGGGAAACATCAATTCCTTCCCCCTCCCCTCCTCTCCTCCAGTACCATGTGAGAGTTATTTCCTTTTCCCTTTGAAACTGCTCTCAAATGGTACTGGAGGAGAGGAGGGGAGGGGAGGGGGAAGGAATTATATATATAATACTTGAGAGTATTCGATTAAAGTTCGTTCAATCGATTAAACATTTTTGATTAATCTGTTAAAAAGTTTGATCGATTCCGAGCACTTATTTATTATAATTTTCTCCTTTGTTCTAATTTTCACAATGTCGGATATAAAGGGTTAATATCTCGATAGATATAGGTATGAACGTTTTTGTACATAACTTTTCCGATCAAGTTACATACTTCACTAATTCGAAGTTTTAGTACACGAAGACTGTATAACACAAAACTAGCTTCATTTATAATTTTTTTTATTTATAATTCAGAAAAAATATGAAATTTTCAGAAGCCGCATGCCATTTGGAAACTTTTTGTAATTGGAAGTTTACTTTTGCTTCTAAAGTCAATGGTTTCAAAAAGGTGTAGTCCTGTGGACAAACAATTTGATTCCCGCTGTATAAATTACCGATCAGAGACGAGTGTGAATTATTGATTATATTATCATTATATTATTATTATTTACTTTATTTGGAGTATCGTTTTTGTAAGATTTCTTTTTCACTTTACAGTACAGTGATCCATGTTGCACGCAATTATGGAAGGACAGCATTGAAATAATTGTGACTATTATACTTTCATATTTGTCACAGGTATACGAAGCGATATTTTCGGAATATGAAAACAAGAACGTCTACAGTTGCGGAGCGCATTCGTTAAAACCCAAAAGTCGAGGAACGGTTAAATTACGATCCAAAGACCCATTTGATGATCCTCTCATTGATCCGCGGTATTACGAAAATGAAGATGATCTCAACGATATCGTTGAAGGTAGGTTTCAGTTTTCCTGAAGAATTAGTGTTTTCTTATTTTCTCATGTGATAGAACGTATTTAGTACTGTATGCAGCAGAACTAAGACTCTAACGATTGTATGCCCGTTATATAGGGCTATCATATATTTCCACCAAGAAAACGAAAAAATAAAACCTATAAAAATAATAAAACTTTTTCCATGACCATAATGAAAACAATATATCTATCACTAATGCTTTAATCGTGATGAGAGCATTGGAAATGCATATTTTCAGACTTCCACGCGAAAGCTTTAGATTTTACACAAAGTTTTCGATAACAAACCACAAGGATTGTTAAGAATTCACTACTGGCGCTTCTAATCAACGAATCTTCTCTTCGTGTGGACTTTGTGATTAATAGGGCTAGGATTTTTATGCCCTAAAAAGTGTTTAAAAAAAAAAGCTCTACAAAAAATGCATTTATGCTATACAAAAAATACATTTATGCTCCACAAAAATACATTTATGCTCTACAAAAATGCTTTTATGCTCTACAAAAATGCTTTTATGCTCTACAAAAATGCTTTTATGCTCTACAAAAATGCTTTTATGCTTTAAAAAACTGCAAATATGCCCTATAAAACGAAAAATATGTCATAAAATGTTTCATTTCTATCTCAGATAACATTACTTTTAGCAAACCAATATGACAATGGGAAGTGTTGATGCAGTCTAAACTATTTCAAACCTTTACTTATTATATGAAGAAAAATTCTCCGTTTCACTAACCACCACTAAGCGTATCAGAGAATCAATAACATATCTTTCAATTTTTTTTTTCTTTTCACAGTTAATGTACCAAACACACATTAAGAAATTTTTTAATGTGAAAACAGAAAATAAATACGCTTTTTTCTCGTTCTCTAGTCAATTGAGACTTCGCCGCTAATTTGTTTGGTCCTTATATGTTTCTGGTTGAGGTGAATGTACTTGAATTGTTTTCATAATTTTTTGAGCATGTCAGCTTGGGACCCTTTCCTTGTGAGACAAATTTGATATAATTTCTACTCAATGTTGGAAAGGTGTGCCCAAAAATGATACAGCCACCTGTTTTTTTTTCGGTTTTTCCTTAATATGAGTTTTTCCTGATAAACAGTGGCACTTGCTACTACTACTTATCCGAACATGCACCTCGTACACATTCCTCTACGGAATTTCTAACGAATCGGTACATGTGTATTCTGAGTGTATGCTTGGCCCTAAATTTATGTGGTCGAGTTGCGCTTGTTTCGTATTCATGCTGAAGTGAAGATGGAAATGTTTGAATTCTAATGTTTTGTAAGTATCGTGTCGTAGGCTTGCCTGCTCTCTGTGGAGAGAGTTTTTTCGAATGGGGGACCGGCTCACATTCGTGTCTCGAAACCGAAAAACTTCAGAAAACTAACTTCAGCCGACCACCTTGTTTCGTGTTCATGCTGACATCTGGCTTCCATTTTCTGAAGTAAAGATGGAAATGCTTGAATTTTCATGTATCGTGTTGTAAGCCTAACTGCTCTCTGCCTGAAAGACTTTTTCAGATGGGAGGGTGTCGAAGTGCTGCAGCACATTGGATTTTACTTTTTGCAGCAACATTTATATATCGCACAGTTAGCACAAAAAAATCGTTTCAACATATTCATATATATTCATTTCAATAATTATTCAATAACTCCTTTATCCATTGTAAAATAATTTCTATCAGAAATTACGAAATCATTTCTCTCATTTATTTATATAAATTGCTATTGTTTCACTAATTATGAATTATATATATTTAAAAAATTATAAAATTATTTCTTTCATTGATTCTGAGTTTCGACCAATTTGTTCCGGAATTATTTCTTTCATCAATTGTAAAATTATTTCTCTCATTAATTCTGGAATTAATCGTTTTTAAATGTTTTCCACTATTTTCTGAAAATGATCGACGGGTCACGAGAAAACGATCCGATGCCCAAGTGTGACCCGCTAGCCATGCGTCGAACACCCCTGCAATAAAGCGTCGCGATGAGAAGAAAAAAGATAAAAGAAATAGACAGTTGGAGTTAATTTATTCCATTGGAATTTGGACGATACAAAGTATTTCACCCCGATCGTAAAAAACGGGTTTAGTTTATCAAAAATATATATCTCTCACTGGAGAAAAGTTTAATTTTCTCAACCGACTTGAACGATTTCGTTTTTTGAAATATTCAGATATTTTGCTTTCTATGCTAAAAATACTATGCATAGTATATGATATGAAATGTTATTACGTATATAATGCAGTTATAACATTGGCACGACTCGAAAAATACAAACAGTGAAATATAATGATAAAAATTTTAGGTCGATCCCCCAATTATTTTCTCAACATCATGGCATGAACACTGAGGAAAAATCTACAATATACAGGGTGATTATGTAATTGCACTTCCCGCATTTTTCTGGAGAACCATTGATCCTAAAGACATACTTCCAGTTAAAAAACTATCCAAACATCGTGTAGAACTCAGTTACGTTATTCATATTGCAAGGGGTTGTATAGTTATCAAAATATAAGTATTAACTTTTTATACGAAAATCCAGCCCTCAAAAATCTGACTAAAATGGTGTTGTCCTGTCCCTCCTGAGACCAACAACAAATCATGTTTCTAAGTGACATATTTATACAGATATTTGAATTTAAAAGCAGAGGAAGGTTGGGAAAGAACAGCAAAAATCAGGGAAAAGAACCGTCGTCCGTTAGTTTTTAAGCTGTTTTTTCCCAACTTTCCTCCATTTTTTGAACCCATATTTCTCTGAAATTTTCTTGTTGGCCCCAAGAGAAACCGGGCAACAACTTTCTAATTGTGATTTTGAGAACAGGGTGCTCGTGTAAAAAGTTAATTTTTCTTTTTATTTTGATAATTGTCCAACTCCTTGCTACATGAATGGCGTAATCTGAGGTCAACACGCTATTTGGATATTTTTTCCAGTTCGAACTATGCTTTTAGGACCAACGATTCACCAGTAAAATGCGGGAAATGGAATTACATAATCACCCTGTGTAATAGTTATAATATATTTACTGAAGATATAACATGATTTTCCTTGCTATTAGGCTACAAGACTTGCCTTAAAATAGCAAGAACAAATGCCATGCAAAAAATCGGAGCAAAGCCGACCAGGAAACTACCACCACGATGCCAGTCATACGACTTCGAGAGCGACGAAGGGTTACGTTGTTACGCGCTGTCTTTCGGAATGACCGTTTTTCATCCAGTTGGCACGGTCAAGATGGGTAAAGTCGAGGACCAGACTACCGTTGTAGACTCAAAACTACGGTACGTTATGTATGATTAAGCTACAGTTATGTACGAGTATATTACACAGATAATAAAAATACCGTAAACTTCATCAACACTTGCTAGTCGCTGATCAGGCCGTGCAAAAAATACCAATCCGAGACATCCTTGGGTGAAACAAAAAAAACAAAGAAAAAGAAAAAGAAAACCTAGTGTGTGACGGAGGTTAAAAAATACAGGTTGAACGTGGACAATTCTGCCAAACGAAATGAGCTGATAGACGAGCAAAGCGGAATATGAAACACCCTACCAATACTGACCTATCTCGAACCGTTTTCGAGCCATAGAGATTATTCGATGATGGAAGAAAAATGCGTGAAGTCTGAAAAAACTTTGGCTTGTGGAGTTTCTTAGAGACCTACACTCAAACTAAGATCATATTTGGAAAGAGTATAAAAACCACATAAGGTGACAGCAATTCCATCAGAATATTCTGATTTAATGGAGAGCTATAAGCGCGCGAAAATTGTCGAAGTTCGAAATCGGGAAATTGTCCCCCAAAAATTTTAATCACCAATTCCGCAAACACACTTCCAGGTAAATCCGGTCAAATTTACTAAAAAACTTGTTCATTCCCCCGTCTTTCGAAAAAGAGCTCCACAATAAACCATATCGGTGTTCTGGTTCAAGAGCAATTTAAACTTTTGTTCGCAATACATCACCGATACCGGCATTCGTCGAAGTAGACATTCGACGAAAATTCGGAATTGGCGGTTACAGACTTTGGCGACAATTTTATTTTGCAGAAACCATCGTATTAGGTGACACCCTCTCCCTATCAGGATATCTGAATTGAATGGCAAGCTACAAGCGCTGAGACACTGGCGAAGTGCGAAATCTACTAAATTGTCTTCTTCGACAACGCTGGTTTCAAGAAAATTAGAATGGAAGCAGGGTGGCAAAATTTGTATAACCTCCTCATTAAATCCGCATCTGCCCAGATTGCAGGGGACTAGGTCAGCGAGTGACCAAGAGAGTGATCTAGAGAGTTTTCAAACCCCTTGAAAGGCCAAAAGGGTGAGTTGGAGCGTGAGCAAGCATGTGAATAACCAAAAGAGTGACCTATAAGGCAAGGAACCATGTCAGGAGCTACCAAAAATGTGACCTAGAGCGTGTGCAAGCATGTGAGTGACCAAACAGTGTGCAAGCATGTGAGTGATCAAACAGTGTGCAAGCATGTGAGTGACCAAACAGTGTACAAGCATGTGAGTGACCAAAACAGTGTAAGCATATGACCAACACAGTGTGTAAGCATATGACCAACACAGTTTGCAAACATGTGAGATCACTCGGATCTCACCAAAAATCGTACAAAAATTGTCAAATTCAGGTAAAGTTACCAATTAGAGCCAAAAAATTTTCGAATTCAAATAAGTATGCCAATTACAGTTGCAAAACTAACTAAGGCAAGTAATATTTTGCCAATACAGCCAGAAAAATTGTCTAAGGCCTTGATTACACTATAAAAGTTTGATGAAAGATCTTTGCAAAATTTGAAGAAAAAAACAACCAATAAGCCTACTGATTAAATTTTATAAAAGTTTTATAAAATAATTTTAACAAAAAAAAACCCTTTATAGTGTAATGGTGGCTTAAGTTTATGATTCCCAAACTTTTGAGTTTGTTTGCAGCAGCGTCTTTGCCCTCGTGAACAGTCTAACGAAGAACTGCTTCACGGTATTGAACAGGCGCGCACATTAATAAGCACAGCGCAGGGTCCCTAACATTGGTTCGCGACGGTCGAAGGAGCCACGGCACACATTTTGAGGACCACTGGTCTGAGGAAAGTAAGATTGCCAATCACAGCCAAAAAAATAGACAAAGGCAATTAACGATGCCCATTACAGTAAAAAATTATTCAGAATAAGTGAACTTCCCCATTACTTACAAAAAAAAAAGCCAAAGGTGTTCAATTATGTCATGAACGTTTAATGTCCATTCTTGATTTTAAAAAAATATATATAAACCTCGTTGAAAATTTTTGGAAGAAATAGGACATTTCATGAAAAATTTGTGATGCACAAAATTACCGAATGTCCTGTAAAATACGAGTCACAGGGTCACCCAATAAGTTATATACAAGTTTCTGTCTCGCGAGCGGTAGTATTAACCTAAATTTTTGGCGAACGAACTGTAAAGGTTGTGTACCCCTTGTTGTAGAGGGTTTTACACTGGAGTATTTATAGGGGGTGCATAGTGGAGCTAGAGACCAGGGCGGCAAGTTCAGAGAGGCGGCAGATTAGAAGAATGAGTGTCCAAGAAAATTATAATGGATGCAGGGTCCCGAAATTTGTATAACCCTCAATAATTCTGCCTGTGCCCAGACAGCAAGGGACTAGGTCAGTGAGTGAACAAAAGAGTGACCTAGAGAGTTTATAAAAACGTAGTGACTAAAAGAGTTATTTAGTGAGAAAGCATGTGAATGTCCAAACGAGTGAGGGACCAGGAGGGACTAGGTCAGAGAGTTACCTAAACACGTGCAAGAATGCGAGGGACCAAATTAGTGTGCAAGAATACGAGTGACCAAAACAGTGTGCAAGCATGCGAATGATCAAACAGTGTGCAAACATGCGAATGATCAAACAGTGTGCAAACATGTGAGTGATCAAAGCAGTGTTGGAAGCATGTGAGTATCAAAAGAGTGTGCAAAGATATGAGTAACCAAATCAGCTTGTAAGCATGCGAGTGATCAACACAGTGTGCAAGCATGTTATTGACCAAAACAGTGTGCAAGCGTGTGAGTGATCAACACAGTGTGCAAGCATGAGAGTGATCAACACAGTGTGCAAGCATGTTAGTGACCAAAACAGTGTGCAAGCGTGTGAGTGACCAAAACAGTGTGCAAGCGTGTGAGTGATCAACACAGTGTGCAAGCATGTGAGTGACCAAAACTGTGTGAAAACACGTGAGTGACCAAAACAGTGTGCAAGCATGCGAGTGTCAAAACAGTGTGCAAGCATGCGAGTGGCCAAAACAGTGTGAAAATATGTGGGTGACCAAAACAGTGTGAAAACATGCTTCTGACCGAAACAGTGTGCAAAAATGTGAATTAGTAAAAGAATGATCTTAGAGATTTAGAGACACAGTTGTACATGGAGTGTCAAGAAAATTAGACTAGAATGACAGAAGAGAGTGGAAAAACCATAAATGCGAATTCTCATTACATCCAGTGTCGCTGTACATAATGATGAGGGAAATTTTACTGTATTTTTATCAGGGCAGCCAGAAACATGAAAGATACGAGAACGTATCGATCACATGCTCACACTACGGGAATGTATTAATAAGATAATTTCATTTTGCAATTCAATAGTTAATCCGTATGGAAAAATTTCGCTTTCCGAAACACAATCAAAATCATGTGAAACTTCCCTCGACTAAGACTTTTTTCTCTGGATATGCTTCCATTTTTAATGATAATTTTTTCCTCTTATTGCAGAGTGAAAGGTATTGACGGGCTCCGAGTCGTGGATGCGTCAATTATGCCAAGGATAACATCCGGCAATATTCAACTACCAACTATGATGATTGGTGAAAAGGCATCTGATATCATCAAACGAGATATGGGACTATATTGATTTTTTTTTCGCGAATATTACAATGTGATTAGAAGTAAAAAAAGATTTAGAAGTTCCTCGATTGCTTTAAAAATGAAATATTTCGTGAAGTTTGATATATATTTCTTCTTTTTTCAGCAAATAAAGTTATCGATACTTTTATCATCATTTTATTATTTGGTGACACTGATCAAGAGGAAAACGATTTTATGAAACTAATGTTTAAAATGCTAGTTAATAGATGGATCTAAAACACATACACAGGATGATTCCAGAATATCTCTTGCCACATTTCACTGGCGAACCGTTGATAATAGAGGCATATACTTGCAATCAGTAAGAGTATTCAAACAACGTGTAAATTTAGGATATGCCATTCATGCTGCATAGGGTTGTACAGTTATTGAAAAAACTAAAATAAAAATAACTTTTTATATAGGCATAATGTCCTCACAAACCCAGTTGAAGCGTTTATTTCAGGAACCCCATATAAGTACAGAATTTCAAATTTTTGGAGGTATTGAAGAAAAACCCTTTAACACTTAACTAAAAAAATATATTTTTTCACGAAAAAATTCCTGGATGTGGAGGACAGTTCGATTTATAAAATGGAAACGTTATATATTCATTAAGGTTCAGGGGAGGGGGGATAGAAAAATTTTCATCCTCTGTAGTTATGGGGTCTCTGCAATAAAGTTAATTTTTAACACTGTTTTAGCCTTTTTATGATGTAAAAATCAATTGAAGTTGACTTTCTAATAAAACTGGGTTTTATTTTGGTCAATTTCATACACTTTGTAGAAATAAAATTGTAATTTAAATTACAAAGAGACGGGTTGGGGGTCTTTATGACATCCATAGTTTTTGGTTTTTTTTTCGCAATTTTCGGATACTTTAATGTTTTAAATCACGGTATGTCATTTATATACATAAATAGGGTTATAGCACAAAAAATAAAGGGTGAAACCACTGACCTGTTGATATAGTTTGATTTTATCTAGCACTGATTGATTAATTGATTGATGACCGCTCACGCCCAGAGCTGTTGTGCAAGACAACTTCTTCTCTTCACCTCCTAGGAGGCTGGGTCGTGTCGGAGAGCATCTTCTATTTATTCAACAAATGAAAAGTTATAATATACATTCTATGGAAACAATCCATCAGAAGACATTGAGGATACATACAATCAAGATTAAATAAAAGAGAGAAATGAAATAAAAATGAAATACAAAACCAGCGAAAACGGATTAAATACACGCTAATTTGCACTAATTAGCTATGCACTATTATACACATTCTGTGGAAACAATCCATCAGAAAACTTTGAGCACAATTCTATTCAATCAATATTAACATAAAATAAAAATGAAATATAATTAAGTACCCAAGAAAAACAGGCAAATTTATACAAATTGGCTATGCACCGTTATATACATTATCTAGCACTGAAAGCATTCGGCACAAATCACCAATCTCGATGCACATTTGCGGCACACTGGTTTTCTGAATTGCTTACAAGATTGAAGCGTTTTATTGTTTTCGCAGTTCATTACTTCGCATTTCTGTCGTTTTTTTGTCTCCGTCAATAGGTGTTTTGCATATCATCGCATTTTGAATTGTAGTTTTTAAATTCAAATACACTCAGTACGGGGGGGGGGGGGTACAGTTGTTCAGCTAACTGCAATATGTAAGTTCGTCGAGTGATATTTTTTCTTGTCACTTGTCCGTACAAAATCCAAGCATTTATCGCTGAAATATCGAAACTGTTAGAAAATACATGTACTGGCCAGTGACGACTTCCAGCCCTGGTTGTGTATAACCGCACCATTTGATCCACGACGTCGACTCCATATTTAGTTTTGTTATAATAGGCAACTGTTTCTGGGGTCTTTTTTTTTCGTTTTCGTTGAAAGTTACACCAGTATGAAGTGAACTCAGAAAACTATTTTCATAATTTTTTTCCTGATAGGATGTCAGCGTGATATCAGTTCCAGTTTTGAATGTGATCGACGAGTACAGATCTTGTTTTCCCGTTTTTGCAGTTAAAGGAACCTCATGACGGTCTTGGAAGGGTCCCAATGAAGCTTGTCGATTTCGATTTCAAAAATGCATATAATCTGCGATGTAAAATAATGATATGCTATTATGTTTCCACCTTTTTATAGATAAGGTTAAGCATATCATCTAAAATTTATCTGGCTTGCTTGGGATATACTGTGTAAATGGACATCTTGTTTTTCAGGGTGAAAGTTAATCGTCGACAGTTAGATTGGGCCCGGGTTTGTAGCAAGTGGCACAGGGCATGCCGCTGGGTGGTCGTGTGGGCATCGTGGTGGACTCTCCCTTATCCCGAGGATCCAGGTTTAAACCCCGTTGACGGCACACAGATGGTCGGCTGAAGTTGGTTCTCTGCGGTTTTCCAGCTTCGAAGCGCGAATAGGAGCCGGTCTCCCATTTGAAAATGTCTCTCCGCAGAGAGGAGGCAGTCCTACACCACGATACTGACAAAACATGAAAATTCAAGCATTTCCATCTTTACTTCATAAAATGGAAACCAGATGGCAGAATGAACACGAAACAATCGCAGCTTGAAAACATAAATACGTTAGGGTCGAGCATACACTCAGAAGACACATTCCGGCATGTGCCGATTCGTTAGAAATTCCATGGAGGAATGTGCACGAGGTGCATGTTCGGATAAGTAGTAGTAGCAAGTTTCACTTTTTATCAGGGAAAACTCATATTTAGGAAAAACCGAAAAACACAGGTGGCTGTATTATTTTAGGTCATACCTTTCCAATCATTGAGTAGAAATTACACCAAATTTGTCTCACAAGAAAAGGGTCCCAAGGTGCCATACTCAAAAATTATGAAAAAATTCAAGTACATTCATCTCAACCAGAAACATAATAAGGACCAGAAAATTAAGGACGGAGTGCAATTAATAAAGGCGTAGAAAATTAATAAAAATGACTACAGTTGGCTGCTCATCGCCTACAAAAAATTATTTTCACACTTTTCACACTCTATAGCTTTACTTTTTCTTTCCCCCCCCCCTCTTTCTTTGTATATGCTATACGCTATGGTAAGGCGACTTGATAAGGCCCCTATTCTAGTGGCTATACGCTATCGTATATTGTTTGAATGACGTCACTCAAGATTGAAGGGTTGCAGTACTTTTTAAATAAGTCTTGGCTTCTATTGATGTTCAAAATATTAATATTAAAAAAAAATTTAGCGACCCAATAATATTTTCGCCGGATATTCCTATATATATATATATATATATACATATTCTTTTTTTTAATGAGTAGAATTAGTGGCAATTTTTTCTAAACTTTGTCGAAGCATGCCATCTCTGGATCCTTTCCTCGTGTTCGTGAGAACTTTGATGCGAAGTTTGAAACACTTGGTGGAACATTTGCGATTGATTTTGTCAGGAAGAATTTTCTGAGTGATACTCTTACCTTTGGAAGTGGTATATTCTTTGCCCTAAACACTTGTGATTCGTATATTATATTGCGTTTGTACCTGCCTGAATTGACGACCAATTTTTCTGCTTTTCTTCAGAGTTTTCACGTCTGAATTCAAATAAGTGATGTCGCTTGTGGGGTTTCTGCACCAAACGAATATTTCAGGGACGCAAGATGGGGGTATACACAAAGTTTTTTTTTTAATGGGTTCCTGCATCAAACGAAGCGTCAATCAATCAACTTCAAGAAAACAATACAAACTCATTTTCGAATTTTTTGTTAGTTATGGAATGTTTCCTGAAATAAGCACTTCAATTAGAATTTTGTTGCTACTCTGTCTCACCTGAAACTAACTAAAAATTCAACGTTTCTCAGTGTAGTATTCGTTAAAGTATTTGAATTAAAAAATTGGAGAAAAGTTGGGAAAAAGCAGCATAACAACTAATGAGCAACGTTCTTACCCTCCTATATACATGCTGTTCTTTCCAAACCTTTTTCTGATTTTTGAATCTATTTAACAGAATATTGCGGTTAGAAACGTGGATTTTCTTTTTTTTTGTGGCCCCAGAGAGACAGGGAAACAACTTTCTAATTATTTTTTTTTTGAGGGCAGGGTGTTTGTATAAAAAGGTATTTTTTAAGTCTGTAACAGGCAAGCTGTTGACAAGGATGTACAGTAATACTTTTATTCACGAGACACGTGAGACTTAAGTTGTATCGAGAGAAGAAGACATTCTCGAGGAGTTCGATTTTAACCTTCATGACGAAGGGTTGTGTGTTTCGCAGGTTAATGTAAAATAAAGGAATGCTTCATGTTCGTCGCTTCGTATACACCTCACCAATCGTCACATTGGCGCCCAACGTTTTAAAATAGACGCGTGTGTGTTTTTTAGCGAAGCGGACATCCTAATTAGGTACCAAGTGAGTGAAAATGGCCTATTTAGCGAAATATCGAAAAGACGAACTCCGTCGCCTTGCCGAAGAGGTGGGCGAACCTACCGAACCCGAGATGAAAGTGATAGAGCAGAAGAAAGAATTCGACGAGAAGAAGCCGAAGAGAGGAACCGGCGAGCAGAAATGCAGTTCGAACTCGAGAGACTGAGGATAGAAGCGGAGAAGTGCCAAGCTTCCGTTCGACCGGCTGTGACAAATCGGGACTTTCAAGTGTCAGTTCCGCGTTTTGAATTATCGGATGATATTTCATTGTTTTTGGTCCTGTTCGAACGACACATGGGATTACACCAGATTCCGGAAGAATTGTGGATTACGTATCTCATCAATAGCTTACCGAAGGAGGTGGCTAGGATCTGTGCCAGGGAGCCTGACCGATAGTTCAAGGACTATCGGTATGTCAAGGAACTGCTGTTAAAGCGATTTAAGCTACATGCGGACAGATTTCAACAACTTTCTGTAGAGCATCGGAAGAACTCTGAGAGTTCATGGCGTGATTTTTATTTTGAGTTGAAAACGTATCTTGAAGGGTGGTTAACAGAAGTTAAGGTTACACATTCGAGGACTTGATTAATCTAGTCATAGCTGATCAGATGAAGGAGTGCCCTCCACAAGTGAAAGAACATTTCATCCATGTATGTTTCATCGGGCCATGTTGATCGGAACTAGCTGAGAAACTCGACGCGTATGAAGATGCCAGGAGTACCTTTACAAAGAAATTCAATCAGCAGTACGATGTCGAGGGTCGTCGAAAACAAACACCGAGGAAATATCCATGGACGTCATCAAAACCAGTGATTCCACAGACCTTTCGTGCAGATGAACAGACACTTCCCATGATCAGCCTGGATGAACAGCGACCTATAAGCTGCTATGGATGTGGATATCCTGGGGTAATTAGAGCGCAGTGTCCGATGTAATCCTGAAACGACAGCGACAACCGCTCAGTTTGGTCAGTTGGAACTGAATCTATGCTCTTCTGTAACAAAACCCGTTGCATTGTTAAAAATTCATGTAAATGGCAAAGTGGGAACTGCCTGTGCCGACAGCGGTGCTACGCACTGTATCGCAAGTGATACTCTACATCGTATTTTGAAAGAGCAAAACGCCGATTTCCATCGGGAAACTATCGAGATGTGTCTTGTAAACGGACAGCAATCAACGGTGAATGTGTTGACCACAACGGTATTGGTCAACATCCAATGGAAGCGACTAAGGACGAAATTTATAGTTCTTCCTGGAATCGTCGGTAACAGAACTCTTTTGGGAATCGACTTTCTAGAGAAAGCTGGTATCGTGTTGGATCTCAAGCGAAAGCAATGGTTCTTCGGGGAAAATACTCGGAAGCCATTCCACTTCGTGAACGAGTCTAAGGTTAAAACTGTTCAACATGTAGTAGAGCATGTCAACTTGAATTCTTGCCAACTACGACAAGTTGAAGGAGAGCAACGGAAACAAGTGCTGAACAGGTCGTGGAAAAAAAATGAAATTTTTTTCAGTCCAGGGGGAGGGAACACTCCCGAAGGCAAACTTCACCATGGTGATATGCCATCCGAACCCCAGGGGTGGGATCGGTCTAGACGTCTCAGGAACCAAACAGGTCGCGTCCGTGACTATCCACGTCCTGCTGTCCATAGCGACGATCCGCAAGAAGCTTTCATCACCAATCGGTGCAAGGACAACCACGAGTTACTCCGACAGGCAGGCAAGTACTAGACTTACGTTTCCGCAGGAACGAACGAGTCGAACTTTCCGGTGCCAGGCGACGCAGTCCAGGATCACCAGGATATTATCACATACGGCATCGTTGTAAAATGCCAAGCCAAACAATAACGTCTAGCAATAGGTTCCGTGAGTCAAAGATCCAAACAAGTGTAAGCAGTGCTAGAGAGGGGAACGATAAATGTAGGGGGAGTGGCTTTAAATATTCTGATCAAAACCCTAACGCGCGTCGATCAGAAGGTCGCAGCCATGTCCAAAGAGGTCGTGAAAACAGGTTGACTCCCTTGCGAAGCCTTACAAGAGTTTCTGTGAAGCAGAAGGTGGAACAAAAACGGGATGAACGCAAAGGTTATGTTGACAACGGTTCCAGGCAGAGTTCTCGAAGGAAGAACTGGTCGACAAAGTTCACGCCACAATGAGATGGACCGTACCCTGTGCTAGTCCAGAGATCGCCTGCGAGGTACATAGTCGCTGATCCGGCCAAATCGTGTGTCTCTGTCAGCTTATATCGTACTTCTGCTTTCACACCATGTGCGAAACCGGATGCTGTATCCGTAGTGCCATCACGAAAGAAGGGACGACCACTCAAAGTTGGAACTAACAAGAATACTGAACAACTTCCCATAACGCCTATTGCTGGTTCCTTGCCGGGACGTCCGCGAAACCAGAGGGGGAGTATGTAACAGGCAAGCTGTTGATAAGGATGTACAGTAATACTTTTAATCACGAGATACGTGAGACTTAAGTTGTATCGAGAGAAGAAGACATTCTCGAGGAGTTCGATTTTAACCTTCATGGCGAAGGGTTGCGTGTTTCGCAGGTTAATGCAAAATAAAGGAATGCTTCATGTTCGTCGCTTCGTATACACCTCACCAATCGTCACAAGTCTCAATTTTTTTCTATTTCACGTGTTAAGAGGTAATTTATAATTTTTATTGAAAAGATAGACAAAATTCTGAAATCATAAATTTTTTCACAGAAATGAGGGTGAAATAATTGCGGATTTAGAGGGAAATATATAATTCAACAATCAGTGAGTGTTTTGTTGATAAAAGAAAAATAAACTTAAAATAACTTAAGGAAAAATTAAAATTGTCTAACTAAAAACTGAAATGTTTGGTTTTGGTTGCTATCAACAACGTATGCTGAACGAATGTTTCGCGATATACGGGAATCTGGCTCTGGATATCGGAATCGTGGCCGGAGATTTATTCTGCGACAACAACATTTACTTCAGTGATCATTGAAAGACTTATCTGACAATATCGTGGTTTCAAATTCGTTGCACTCTCGTACAGGTATGAGTTTACTTTATTGGTAGCCAAAATAAATCATCGGTAGGCAATAGTGATTCACAATGTTTCATGATCAAATGAGTACGTTTAGTGATTCAGTAATCCCGAATCTCGTTTATTCTGTTATTCTGTACAAATAATGCGTCACCTCTAGACACATTAGAGCAGTGTTTCTCAACAAACTGGTTTTGGGTTCAGAAAAGGTTAGAAGAGTTCTCTCCCGATACGCGAATCTGGCGCACGATATCAGAATCGTGACCGGAGGTTTCGAAATTTATGGGGTTCTTCTATCCCACAAACATTTACTCCAGTGATCATTGAAGGCTTATCTGACAAGTGTTCAAATCCGTTGTTCGCGTGTATAGGCATAAGTTTATTCATCGGTATTTCTCAAAAAAATTATTTATACGCATTCCGTTTATTCTTGTCCATACAAAGAGTCGCCTCTGGACTCACCAGAACAAAGATGCCTAACCTTGCGAGTCGTATTAGACCGACGACAGCTATCACTATGGCTCCAGCACGCGATTTAAAATTAACATAAATTAATATCTTAACCTTTTCAAGTATCACTTTATGAAATAATGAAACATATATCATGCGTTTAGGTAGGTCTACAAAAGATTTTGGTGGGTCATTTTAGTTGTTATTAAGACAGGCCCGTCATTTAGGAGGAAGGGCCTAAATGATGCCCCCCCCTCGGGTTTTGAAAATACACTAAAAATGGTATATATATATATATATATACATACATTGAGTACATGTGCTTTGCCCCCCCCCCTCCCTGGAAAAAGTTGTAATGACGACCCTGTATTAAGGCCTACAAGTCTATTTTTTTAAAAATAAGAATTAGTTCGTATGTAACGAATTTATTTACTTAGAATAAATTAATTTAAAAAACTAAATAAATTATTTATTAATAATTAAAAACACTTGAAGCTAGAAACTTGATTTTCCGATTTTGAGAGTTCACTACAAACTTGCAGCACCTTGAGTGATACCGAAGTTATTGCTTAATGACTCAGGTGACGAAAATACTGAACAAAATGATCCAGAGGAATTACGAAAAAGTAAGTGAAAAATGCTGAACTCGTGCTGTAAAAACACTGCGTCATTTTCTGGAGCAAACTGAGAAGATAAGGCCCAAAATATTAGCCGCTCTTGCTGTTATAGATGAAATTGTGAGGGGGCTCACATAGTGCAAACAATATTTATCAATCTGAACTTGTGGATTATATTAGATATGGTATGTAAATAAAATTAAATTGAACAAAAAAAAAATCGAACGTATTTAAGTGCATTTGCATACACTATGCAATGCTGATTGTGTAACCAATAATTTCATTAGTATATAGTAACGTATAGTACGACATTTTTTAATTTTATCAATCAAATTTTTCAAAATTCTTGACGTGTCTATTCTTACTGAAAAAAAAACCTGTGTTCCTCGAAATTTTCTCTGTATCGAATTTTTTCTCAGTCCCGTCAATTTCGAGATAGAGAGGTTTGGCTGTATTTTGAAGTACCATCAGCACTCTACGCTGAGAATAAAAATGAAAGATACCAATTCAATGCAAATATGTTGAATATACTACAATGTTGTAGGAATATTTAATTCATTTAATCACGGAGAGAAATCCATAATTTGTTTCATACATTTTTACGGCACTCTTTTTGGAGTTCAAAAGTGTATACAATGCAATAAAAACCTTATACAAAAGTGTAATGAAGTTAACACTTTTATATAACTGAATTTAATTAATTTACCTATTAATTATAATTTATTTGGTTGGCAAATAAGTACCACAAAGGTAGTATTAACAACTTGGATTTGGAAAATATATCAAGAACAGGATAATCTGTTAGTACACTATGATGATGGGTCTGCCTTCCGATACAACGACAATCCTTAAAAAGATTTATTTTTATGATTTTAGCTTACCCCACTGAGTATCGTTATATCGGTATTTCATTCATTTGTTCTGAAAATAAAATAAAATAAACCACGCTAACATTATAATGGAATTACAATTCATACCCCATTGCTCATAATTGATGAAAATTGTGATTAATAAAAAATTGTTACAGAATTACTATATAAGAGATAATTTCTGAACTACTCATAGAGAAATACTTTCAGAATTGCCAAGAGTAATAATTCATGGTAAAAAAGAGAAAGTTTTAAAGAATAAATATATCATAATTAATGAAAACTTAAAAGGAATGAAAAAGTTTCAGAATTATCCGGAAAATTTTCATTTTTAAAATAAAATAAGTGATTAATAAAAATAATTAATTAGTTAATTAAATTAATTAAAGGAAATTTTATTTGTGAAAATCGAATGAAAGGAATAATTTCAGAGTAGATGAAAGTGTTCAGTAATATGAGGAACCGTGTTTAGTAACTGACAATACCACGGTATGACTTGGTGATCCGCGGGCTTTGTGGAAAGTTTAATTTGGCCCGCAATGTGTCTGGAAGGTTAAATAATTTCAGAGTAGATGAAAGTGTTCAGTAATATGAGGAACCGTGTTTAGTAACTGACAATACCACGGTATGATTTGGTGATCCGCGGGCTTTGTGCAAAGTTTAATTTAGCCCGCAATGTCTGAAAGGTTGAAGATCTCTAGTGTAAGAAGCCTATATCCCCCAATTGAGTAGCATTTCATATTCAAAATTATGACCTGTCGTATATATAGAGTCTCCATTTTTTTCTTGAATTTATATCCTCTTCAGACCCGAACAAAAACTGGCTATTGATTTACTTTTGATTAATTTGTGTTTATTTTATGACGAAATGCCCTTTAAGAAATTTTTTAAATTGGTGACTAATTAATTAACTAATTTTGTTAGATATGTTTACTAGAACCATTTAGATACACATACAAAGTTTGCTGAAAAAAGTATCCGACCATAACTTTTTCGTGTGTGAACCAATGAAGCTTGGATTGGTGCACGTATGTAGGCAATTCCAGCGCGCATGCTTGATTTTATTTCCGGCCGGTAGACCGCCGATGAATGGGGAAGTGTAAGTAAGTGAGCACACCATCACATTTTCGTTTTCGACAGCCAGGAAAAACTTGAACAACGATACCCGATTAACCGTGAAGGAGAGGCCTATTGCGACACAGAATATCTTGGCAGTAGTCCTTGGTCATGGTTATGTCGTGTTGTGCGTACTTTCCCCTGGAAGCAGGGCCGTCATTTCAACTTTTTCCGGGGGAGGGGGGCAAAGCACATGTACTCAATGTATGTATATAAATGTATATATATATACACTAAAAATGGTATATATATATATATATATATACACTTAGGGGGGTTTATACACAAAAAGGGTTTATATATATACGTATATATATATATATACCATTTTTAGTGTGATCTAATCATGATCTAAGAATCGAAATCTAAATTGATATTATAGCGTCCTTGGCACGTCTGGACTCGATAATCAAAGTTCCGTTGGTGGCGGTCCGTCCGCGTTCATTGGATGTCACAAGTTATAGTCGCTATGCCGTACAACGACGAATCGATGTCACGTTTGCGTCACACGGAGTCCTGGTCCAAGTCAGCCAATGTTCGGACACCCTGGTGTTTTAGCTCATTCTAGGCACACATTCCTGTTCCATAAGTATCCTACATCTTAATTCTCCTGGAAAATTAGGAGATTTTCATCATTCCCGAAGCTACATCGGCTGGCTAGCTGGACTATGGGTGGCATTGATTTACCACGTTTACAGATAAGTGTTTATAGTTTCTCCAATAAAGTTCGCCGTTCAACGACGTATTAGTTTCGTGAATTTCCAGTACCCCTACGTGGCCGCAAGTTGTAGACCCTCCCTGGTACCAGCTTTACTGGTCTGGAAGGCTGAAATTCATCCTGCTTCTTCCGTAGTCCACCCTTCTTGTCGTGCAGCAAATATAGATTACGGTCTAAAAATTGAATCAAATTTTGAATGCGCGAGAGAAGTTCATTGGACTTTTTAGTATTCCTCTCTTGAATGCCGTCATCTCATTTGTGAGATGTCACTTTGTGACATCTGACCAAAATGAAACGCTGATGTGTGTGGACATTGGCAGACGTAATGCCATAGCGAGCCCGTAGCACCACACTTACAAGCATTGTGAGATGATCGTCCAAAGCGCTGCAAGTATGTCGGAAATGGACCATGCTCAGTTAAAAGGATCGTTTTTGTTCGCGGCCACACACAACTTGCGCAAAGACACTCGACGTTGCATCTTGTAGGCGTCTTTTGTTGAGTTCTTGTTCCATTCAACTTGCCAAAGATGAAGCATTCTGTCTTTCAAGATATTGCGGACATGACTCCTCGGCCAAGGTAGAACAACCAAGTCTTTTAATGTTGTCGCCTCCTTGGCAAGTTGATCGGCTTTTTCATTTCCAGCAATACCTACGTGCGCTTTGACCCAGACTAATCTTATGTTGTCGTGAGCGCGTAGGATAAGACGAATACTTCGTACGTCAAGGTTAGGTGAACGAGGATCTTGTATGGCTAGGAGGCCAGATGCGCTACCTGTCAAGATTGTCACTGGATGAAGCATCTCTTCCGCACGTTTAACAGCATTGAGCATCGCAAAAATCTCGGCTTGGAATACGCTATTCTCTTTAGCTAACCTTCGACTCCATTGCTCCTCTATTGAACCATCTTCCGCTAGTACCACATACGCGCAGGCAGTAGCCTTTTATGTTTTAGAGCCATCAGTGAATATTTTCTTAGAGCCTAAGGAATCTATATTATCAATACCAAATGGCACTATTTGAGACTTGGTGAGATTTCTGCTTGGGTGAGAAACAGCCATTGCTTATGTCGCTGCTCAAATTGGTGTGACAAAATTCGCTGCTCGTCCAATATTATGTCCTTTTCAAGATGTAGCAGTCTGGTCTTAAGAGCCTCGTACTCCATGTACATACTCAAAGCTGGGTTGCCTGTAGCCCCATACAAAACTTCATTCGCGGTTGTAACGTATGCTCCTGTAACATATAGAAGAAAGGGACGCTGTGCGATATCCAGACCTCTCTTTTGCTTTTGAGTTGGGTGCTGATACCAAGTGGCGCATACGTATGAAAGTTGCCTTTGTACAATAGTCTTATACAAGATGTTTCGAAAGGCTCGCTGCATTCCCCATTTCTATCCGGCCAATCTGCGCAATAATTTCAGTGTGTCATTTACTTTATCGACCTGTTTTTGGATGTGAGCCATAAAGTTCAATTTAATGTCAAAATACACAACAAGGTATCGTATTATCTGAGACGGTCGAATTCGTATACCTTAAATGCAGATCTTAAGTTTCTTCTTTTTCTTTGGGTGCGGCCTCGAGAAGCTGGTTTTTTCTACTTCCATTTGTAGTTTATTATTAGCCAGCCAATTGTGCTCAACTTTCTGAACACTGCCTGTGCTTCATCCGTTATTGCTATATGTGGTCTTCGCCGGATATAACAGTCATTAGATATAGCAGTCCGACGTATATATGCGAAATCTTTACCTTTTTTTGCAGTATATTCAATGACTGCATGTGAAATGGACGACTTCGGTGATGTCACAATCTTCGCGCGGAGGCTTCCTGCTATAGAAGGTGTTGACCAAACCACGTTTCCCTAGCGATAGCGTGATTGGTTTTACGCACGGAAAATTATGGTCGGATACTTTTTGAGCCTCAGTGTGTATATGTGTACCTTAGGTCTTAACTTGGAAGACGAATCATTGGAAAAATCCATGTAAAATTGTTAATAAATGAAGGTACCCTTACGTGAACCTTGGAGCGAAGAAGGTATTCGTAAAACTCAAAATAATGGCCGAAACTTTTTTTTTAATGAATATGAACAAGAATCGGTTCACGAATCTTACTGAAGTAGTGGAATAACAAGAATAATGATCTTTCCACGAAAAATACTACAATAACAAGTTTTTTTTCTTGGTTTTATGGATTTCTCCAGATCACTTTTTTTAATCACAATATTCTCACCTGCTGAGATTTCGATGATTTTGAGATTTGGAGAGAGAGAGAGAGTACGTGAAAATTTAATGTCATACGAAAATATCGTTATCTCAGAAAACCGACTGAGTAAACTTACAAGTTTTCATGTATCCATTCATATAAAAAGAGCCAGATCATATTTCCCTTTGCGTATTTTATATGAACGTTGTATTTTGTGGTAAATCGCAGGAAAACTATGAGTTTCATGCTCAAATCAGCGAGTTTGGCATTGACCATCGTTATTCTAACCATAGGTAAGGAGCTTTTTGAAATTATATCAATTTACAAATACAAATACAACGCCACAACAGGCAAAATGCCCAACGAGGTGGCTGATAAAGAGATGCCCATAAAAATATGGATGTCATATATTTAAAAAAAAAAAACAGCAACCCTATTAAAAATGCAATTAACAGAATAGTTAAGTATAAAACCTCAGAGAAAACGTCTTATGATATATATACCAACATTATCATCACGTGCAATCAGATTTATGATGCTGTTAGGCATCTTCTCTAAATCTGCGTTGCATGTACCCTCAAAAAATTCACTTTCGAGTACATACTTATATTCACCGCAAAATATTTTTTATTTATTTATTAGTAGATAAACTAAATTCAGTTAGCGCCCACATAAAATTTAAATAAGATTTATAGTTAAATTCAGTTAGAGAGAGATGTATTGCCCTAGTAAAGCTTTATCGTGATACAATTTGGTAGTACAATACACAAAAAGTAGCAATACAGAAAACTTAACACTTTCGGTGATCAGGTGGTATTAAATGCCGATGTTATTAGACGTCCTCGGAAGAACTTAAATATGTGTGACAAGTTTTCAATTATAAGTATTAAAGGATATTTTTCGAGCGAAAGTGCATAACAATATATCATTGTGTAGCGATTTTGAAAAATCTAAAAAAATATATCGTTATTGGGGGGGGGGGGGGTAGTAAAAGATATTGTCCTGTCGAGAGAGATTTAGCATTTGTCTGTAGAGGCGATTTCAAACAATACTTGAAAAATATCGTTGTAAAGGGATTCCTCGTTACATCGAATATCGTTGTAGAGGGATTCGTCGTTACATCGAATATCGTTGTAGTGAGGTTTCGCTGTAAATTTTATTCCCCCAAGAATATTTTGAAATATTGATTTTCAGATTTCAGAAACATATTCCTTGATAATCAATACTTGGAGACTTAAAAATATGCTTAATATAATAATTTCTATGAAGAGTTACATATTTTTTTTTCATGTAAAATCTATTTTATATGCTTATTTCATTTTTTCCTTTTTTTCGTACAGGGAGCGTAAGTTTTTTTTTACACCTTGAATGTGTGACTTATTTTAGACCATTTTATTTCCTAAAAATGAGTGATAGTGCCTATTACTCAGTGAGAGGCAGCGCACTGCAATTGTCCGTGTTAAGCGCACGTCCACGCCCATATACAAAGTCGCTCAACAAATCGCTCGATTTGTCGAGTGACAAGTCGCAGAACACATCCTGCGCGATTTTTTTAGATGTGTGTGGACTTGTTCTGTGAATTAGATTTGCGACTTTTCATATATAAAAGTCACAGAACATCTGACTTGTTCTGTGATTGTCTCGTAATACGTGTTCTGCCACTCGCTTAGTGGCAGAAATATAGTATATGATATTGTTTGTATATGATTGTGGACGCATCCTAAAAAGTTACCTATACAATGTACAGGGTGTTTATAATTATATTTCCCGTATTCTGAGTAGCTTCTGCAAAAAACTAACAGTCCGAACACAGCCAGATATTTTCAGGATATCTTACTGAGACGCTTAGACCTAAGTGGTGCCCGTTCTGGTGAACGTAATCCATTGGAATTTGGTGGGTCATGGGAAAAATATAACTAGGATAATGAAGAGTCACTTTTTCACTTGGTGGTCCAAAACTGAAATATTTTTATTCCGAAAATCACTCTCCCATGGACTTTTGGAAATTTGGCTGTTATTCGGATGAGTCTAGTCTTTAGTTTTTGAGGAAAAACTACTCAGAGTACGGGAACTACGCAAACCCCTGCGAACCAAGTCTTGGTCATGGCCCATATATTAAGAAGCCCTCATGTAGAGTTTGAAAAAAAAAACTCTTGTGAAAGCCGTTGTCGTCTTCTAGTCAAAGCATTTTTTTAATCTGCTTGCCAATATCCTAAGAGTGCGAAAAAAGAATCAGAAAAAAAAACTGTGAAGTTGTTCTGAACTGTGTTCTCACTGGCGTTTTGCATTTGTTATAGGACAACTCAGCGTCCGCTTACAATATCACTGCCGAAAAACAATATAAAACAAAGTATACTGATTCACCACTATTTCCGATTTTGTTGGCATCACTGTCCGTTCAAAAGCACACTCCGGTGACGTCGCAATGGTTCTTACAGGAGTATGACTTCATAATTGGTAAATATTTATCACGTGTTTTTTTCTGATTTTATTAACTCAGATTTTCAATTAAACTTATCGCTCCTTCATAACATCTATATTCAACATTCGAAGGTTTCAAAAAACATGAGTTAAGAGCTTTTGCGTTGCTTGCGTTAATTTCATTCTATTATTTTTTTTATAATTGCTAATAATATAAATGTATATGTTACTGTTTAAGGAGGTTCGGTAAAAAAGAATATAACTTATATTATTTTTCTCTGTTGTGGTCAAAATGACCGCTACCGTCGTTCTAGGTAGATCGAAATTCTTGTCATCTATTTGAGCAGTGGAACTTAGTTTTGATTGTTGTATCTTAATTTTTAACCTACTGCTATAAGGGTTACAAACTCAATCATAATATTTTGAAGCATTTTAATAACCAATAATTAATCAATTAATAATTAATTAATTAATTTAATAAACCCCCCAAAACAGTTTTCCTTTCATATTTCATTTATGTTATCACAATTTTTTTTGTGAAAAAGTTTTGGCATATAATGGGGTTAATAATGAGAGGAGAAAACGTGAAAGGTTGACCCTTTATATAAATTTCACTGATCCTAATTATAACTGGCATAATAGAAACAACCAAATCTTTTGTAGAATGCCTTTTTGATCAAGAATTCTTTCTCCATTTTGGGCAGGTGATAGTACACCCCCGCCCCCAACTGAACAATATAACAAGGAAGAGAAAATGATATTCCATAATTTTTCTATTATTTACACTATACTCATAATCCTAGGGGCCGTTCAAGTATTACGTCAGCAAAGTTTTAGCCATTTTTAAGCCCCCTCCCTTGTCAGCAAATGTCAGTGAAACTCTAACCCTCTCACCCCCCCTTGTCAGCAAGATTTCGTCATCACTGCCCCCTACCTCCTAACGCATATTGGTGGGATCCAAATCGTACGCGGGAGAGTGGGGGCTCATGCGCCCCCCAGACAAAAAAAATATTTTTTTAATGAAAAAAATTAAGAAAAAATTAAAATTTCGAAAGAAAATACCTTTAATAGATTGATGACCGCTCACGCCCAGAGCTGTTGCGCAAGACAACTTCCTATCTTCACCTCCTAGAAGGCTGGGTCGTGTCGGAGAGCATCTTCTATTTATTCAACAAATGAAATAATTATATACATTCTATGGAAACAATCCATCAGAAGACATTCCACATACAATCAATATTAACTAAGAGAGAAATGAAATAAAAATTAAATATAAACCAGCGAAAACAGATCAAATACACGCCAATTTGCACCAATTAGCCATATACTATTATATAAATTCTGTTTAAACAATCCATCAGAAAAATTTAAGCACAATTCAGTCAATATTAACAGAAAAGAAAAAATGAAATATAATTATGTACGAAAGAAAAACACGCAAATTTACACAAATTGGCTATGCACCATTATATACATTCTATGTGAAACAATCCATTAGAAAACATTGAGCGCAATACAATCAATATTAACATAAAATAAAAATGAAATAATACTGAAATATATATATATATATACAGTATATACCAAAGAAAAAGATTAAACACACGCTAATTTACACAGATTAACTATGTACATTTACATCTGGATGCTGAAATTGGGATGTAGAGGGCATCTCCGAGGGAGGACAGGCTGCCTGGATTGATCTTTCTTTACTCCTGAGTCTTGTGATCATGGGACTCAGGCTAGGAATTTTTGGTCTTGGTTCTGAAGGAGTCGTCGTACTATTACGACGATTAAGTACATTCGGAGTCGTCGGAATTGTCTGTCCGGTTAATTTGACGTCTGAATTTTCTGTTTTGCATGTTTCAAGATGTTTCACAAGTTTTATTATACGATTTGCAGTCAAGAGACTTCTGATGATGCGCTGTTTCTAGAGTGTCAGCTTGTCCCAGTCTGGTGAGTTAAAATGAAACTCTTTGGGGTCTTGGGACTCTGAGATGAAATGAAAATTGTTTCCCTCTTTTTCACTTGAGACACACTACTATCTCGAATCTTGCCGGATAGGTCGGGAATGGCCCGTGTTCGGTGAAAATGGTCGATCGGAATACAGTATTCCGATATTGTAGTTTGGAGATTTTAGTTTTTAGATTAGTAGTTTTTCTCTTCGTTGTCGCTGAATATGCTGTAAGCTGCTCCCACTCCCTCCGTTGTTTTGGATCCATCCGTGTATATTATTCTTCCACGTGTTACCGGAATATATATATATATATATATATATATACATATTCTGCATAATATAATAATATACATTGTGACCCACCATTTAAGCCATACATGGTAAACCCTTGACCCGCAGACCAAATATGGCCCTAAAGGTTATCTGAGGTGGCTTGCCCCCTCAAACCCAATTTTGCAAAAATGAACTAAGCGGCACATTTACAAATCGTTTAAATGACCCGTGGCATAATTCCAGAGAATTTAAGTGGCCCGTGTGTGTGTGTGTGTGTGTGTGACACATTTTCAAATCACCGAAGTACGCCTCAAAGATCACTTTCACATTCAAAGATCACTTAAGTAACCCGGATACAGTTCCAGAACACTTAGACGATCCGTGGCACATTTAGTGATACCTTGAGTCACATGTGGCGCAGTTTTAGAGCACTTAAGTGGCCCCTAGTGAGGTTCTACATCACTCAAGTTAACCGCGGAACATTCCCACATTACTTAAGTGATTCGTCGCATAATTACGGGTAACTTGAGTGATACGTGGCACAGTTCCAGAGCACTTAAGCGGCCCGGACACATTTCCAGAGCACTTGAAGAATCCGTGAAACATTTAGAGATCACTAAAGTGACTGTAGGGGACTTATTAATAGGGTGAATGTTATTTCACGCGCCCAGTAACCATCGAAAGGTTTTTTTTCGTTTTTGGCGCACCGAATAAGATGCCATTAAGAATATTTCATATGTTCATAAAGGGTGGTTGATTACGTAAGCATCATCCAAACCCCCTCCCCCTTGTCATCAAAAGTCAGCAAATTGAACCCCCCCCCCATCGATGCTGACGTAATACTTGAATGACCCCCCATGCTACCCAAAAAGGAAGCGAACAGATGATATATCTCAAACGCTCTCTTTCCTTCTGTTATCAAAATGAAAATAAAAGCTGACTCCGCCCACTGGCAGTTGATCTGATAGGTTTTTTTTTTTGGGGGGGGGGGGAAAGATAATTTGGTAGGGAACAAACAGAACACAGTATCTGAGCCGATAAGAGGCCTTATTATAATTCGGCTTACATTGCCGAAGTAAGAGGGTTTTAAGGAGGAGAAATATCTTGTGAATTCCCGAAACATAAAATATCAAGTTGGTAGAGATATCTCATTAATGCCACTGAGATGGTTATTTTTTTTTTTTAAACTCAATCATTAATGAAATCAGATTGCTATATCCACATCGTTCCCAGTTCAACATGAGCGAATAGTCATTTTTCTAACATAAGACTGGTGTTACACGTCATTACTTAAAATCAACTGTAATTTCTCATCGTGCTATTCACAAGTGTCTAACAATCTTATTTCATTAATCACTTCGCGTACAAGCTGTTGGCGAGAAATTTGAATGATCTGTGTCAGACGTATAGGCGATAAATTTGGTAGCCTTGTTCGCACGTTAAAAAAAATGGAAGAAAGTTAAATATTAAAAAGACACCAACGAATAAGGCAAATACACGGAAATGCAAAAATCCTAATGCGTTTCGACACCAATGGGTGTCGTCTTCAGATGGAAAAATATTTAACCATTGTGACTAGTGGTTAAATATTTTTTTCCTCTGAAGACGCCACCCATTGGTGTCAAAATGCATAAGAATTTTTGCATTTTCGTGTATTTGTCTTATTCGTAGTTGTCTTTTTAATATTCTTGGGCAAAGTTGATGGACTCTTCCATGAAAGTTAAAGAAATAATGAAAAAAGCCATAAGGGGGGTGGAAAGACACAGTACAGACAGTAGATAGTTGTATGAGAGAGATAAGAGATGTATAGTACCTCTTGCGTTTTCGCTCTCACCCACTTGTTCTCCTCCTCACTTCCATGTACAGTATACAACAGGAGCATTAGTTCTGAGAAAGATACATTATACGGGGAGGGAATGCAATGGACAACGAGGAGAAGGAAAACACACCAAACATCGTTTCATAAGCCCCGTTTATATTGGAAATATATAAATCCCGGGAAGTTACCGGTGACATGGATTTTCGCTACAACCCGTTTACATGGCGTTTAGTTTATATCGGTATCCCCCCCCCCCTTCTTTCCGGAAGTCGTCACTGGTCACGTGTGTTGAACGGAAGTGGTTGGAGCTAACATTAGTTTTCGCGGCACAAAGGATTATGGGAGAGAAGAGAGGCCAGGGCCACCCGCCATTATTCCGCAACAGAGATAAGACTCTTTGGACGGATTTCTGTCCCTCAAAGTTGCCATGCAGGTAATAATCACCAAAGCAAACCCCCTCCCCAATCTTGCACTTGTAAACGGGAATATAGGGTCACAATAAAGCCTCACGATGAGCAAAAAAGTGGTTGACGAAACACTCAGTTAGATTGAATTTATTCCACTGGAGCATGGACGCAATATTACGTCCCTGATCGTAAAGGAGTTAGTTTCATTCCGTATGAACCATTCACTGGTTTGTGCGTAATACAAAAAGGTTTCTTCTCTCTCTCACATAACCGTTTCCTCATTCACATTTCGCCAATGAATGCTTCCTTCCGGGTTTTCTTGCATATGGAGTATTTTGTTTATTTTCATTCAACACGAGTAAATTTTTGTTAGACAGTTAAATACACGTAATTAAACTTGCCGAATTTTTTATTTTTAGTTGTGTTTATGTTTATATACGTACTAACGAGTTATTCTGACGTAGTTGGATCTGGTGCTGGTGGATCAACTGTAGCTGCAAGACTTTCGGAAATATATGACTTTCGTATCCTGCTGCTAGAGGCCGGAAAACATCCACCTCTTTTGACAGACTTGCCGGCCGCCGAAGGAGAATTCTACAAAAGTGACACCGACTGGGCATTTTCGATCGAGTCTCAAAAACATTGCCTCTTCGGTCACAAAGACAATGTGAGCGATGTTATTTCAGAAATTCATCCAAAACAGGAAATATTAAAATTGTATTTATCATCATAAGTTATGGCCGCCGTTTAACAGACGCGAAGTAATATGTGGACCAATAGTGTCTTTATAATTTCGGGTCCCTTATAGTAGATCTAATAGATTTTGTGGAGGAT
This sequence comes from Pholcus phalangioides, assembly GCF_987345545.1. NCBI lineage: Eukaryota > Metazoa > Arthropoda > Arachnida > Araneae > Pholcidae > Pholcus > Pholcus phalangioides. Next base: position 93,927,710 of record NW_028301608.1, on the reverse strand, counting down.
GGAAATCTGAGTCTAAAAATTCACACATTATCACAGAGTACAAAAAAATGATGAAAATGTCCCTACAAAAAAGAACTTAAACTCACAATTAAACTAACATGAAAATTAGAGAAAATTTGCAACAAATATTACTAATGATGTCGAATTTATAAAAATGCAGAGCTTGAAAAAAATTTAATGAAAGAAGGACCAAAAATTAGAACGTAATGAGATAAATAATCTCAGAATTCATGAAAATAAATTGAAAATTATTGTAAGAAACTCAAAGAATTGACGGAAGAAATGATTAAGAGTAGATGAAAATTCAGAGCTGATCTAAGAAATTATTAAGAATTTATGTAAGAAATAGCTCAATTACTGGTGAAAGTCTGTTATGATTTTTGGATCCCCTATTTTTCCGTGGGTTCGTTTGGTCCACAACTTGAAATAAAAATCTGCTTGACAATCTCGCGCGATAGAAGTGAAACTTCTAGGGTTAACATGACTAGATTCACGAATTTTCGAAAATTTGTAATTATTATAAATATGCTGATATAATACAAATTATGTCAAATAAAGTTTAAAAATGCATAAAAAACAACTTGCACGTATGACAAAATGACTCGAAGTCTATGTAACTGAATAAAAATTTGTGTGAAATGAAAGAAGTGACAGCGCAGCCAATAACAATTGGCTGCGTCACAGAGCTGGCACTGTGATGTCACAAAACTTACGTTTGAGTGCGGAATATTCTCTAGTGTGGCCAGGAGGGTGCGGCGTCGCGGGCGATAGGGAGACATAATATAAACTGTCTTCGTCCCACTCAAACCGTCCAAACCAACCAACTTTATTTTCTTACAGGCTGAACCTCTATTCACATCCTCATAACACCACCACCACCTCGACCTATCTGTTTCTCGGACCTTCATCACAAAATCGGTTAGAGCTGGGGTGGCCAACAGCTGTCCCACGAACCATGTGCGGCCCGAGACAAGATGAGAAAACTATTATACTTCTTAATTCATACAATAAATAATAATATTGTGATATTATACTTTTGATATTAGTTTCGATTGACGAAATTGTGGTTCATGTAGAAAAATTATGTCTGATTTGACAAAAACAATTTCTATTGCGCGTGCTTGTGTGCGTGTGTGTGTGCCGATTTTAGCGTAGAAATGTGGAAATTTAGTGAGGTTTTCCGCTACATCAATAATTTTAAAAATTGAATTGAATCTTTGGTTTTCGAAATATTGAGTTAGAGATACGAAGCCTAGAAAATTAAATATAAAATAATGAGGCAGACCCACTTTTGAAGTGGATATTCGTGCAATAACATTGATATTTCACATTTTTATTTATATCTTCTCAAGCGGGAAAATGAGAATTAATGTCTCCGTATTGTCCTTTTTTATCTAATTGCATAAATCCATATAGTTTAAGATGTTTTTAAATTAATTATGGGCCCATATAAATTACATTGAAGAACCGCAGCTTTAATCAAATACAAATACAACGCCACAACAGGCAAAATGCCCAACGAGGTGGCTGATAAAAAGATGACCATAAAAATATGGATGTCATATGTTTAAGATGTAATCAAGCAGTTTTTGAAGGAAAAACAGGCAGATCGATAACTTGAAGTTAAAAAACAAATTCGAAATTTCTAGCTCCCATTAAAAAGAAGAAAAAACGATTTATTTCTATGTTTCTTTAATTTCTATTTGTTTCTTTCATGAATCGCACTGGAAGTCGCCATATTGGTTACCTTGTATGTCCCGCAAAAAAAAAAAGAAAATATCACGTGATCCAAAAAGCCTCATTGGTAAAAATATTCTCAGGTATTTATTTATCAGAAGAAAAAAAAACTAGAAAAGAATTTCTCTTCGCATGAATAATAAGTTTCAAAATATCAAATTATTTTTTTGTTTGATAGACTTTGAATGTTTTGTGAAGTAACATTCCTCACTCTGCTTAGAACATCAATATTCATATTTACTCAGTTTTCTAAGAAAAAGCACAGATCAAATATTCTTTTTCAAAAAATGAAAATTTCAGTTAATAATTATTTCTAATTATATATAGTATTAAATTAAACGAAATATAGTTAATTTGTTAAGTTTCGTCAGTGCCATAGCAAGCAACCATGCTGTGTGTGGGTTTATGAGACGGAAATTTTCTCCTCAAGTGCATATGCGGCTTATGTCGCGGTGTTTTACCCCCGGTACGGCCCGTGACACTGCGTCTAATTGAGCGCCCCTTGAGCAGAGAGAAGTTGGCCACCCTTGAGTTAGAGGAAAAAATATAGTTAGATTTTCGAGGAAAAACAGAGCTTTTCAGTTTTAATGATGAATTTCTTCTCCCTCTCACAGAAATTCACTCTCATGTCGCTTTAGAAGTTTCTTCCATAGAAGTTTCACTTCAAAAATTAATTTAGTTACTAGAGGCAAACTTCTATTTTCGTGCTTCCCATAATGATTTTTTTTCACTTTCGTTATTGTGAGTTTGCTGACCCCAGTGCAACCGCACTTGTTGCACATCCCTATAAAGGTGGCTATGCTCCAACGTCCCGTAAATACGATTCAATACTTCATAATTATACATGGATTACTTTCTTTTATACGCAGAAATTTCCATATCCAAGTGGCAAAGCGGTAGGTGGAACAACCATATTGAATTTCATGTTAGCTGTCAGGGGCAACAAACTTGATTACGAAGGATGGAAAGAAATGGGCGCCGACGGATGGGGTTATTATGATGTTTTGCCTTATTTTAAGAAACTCGAAAATAACAAAGTATTCACTAATCCTGGTGAGTCTTTTAGTAATTAAATAGTTCGATAAATTTATGTTTCCGAATAAATAATTTTTTATCGCCATTAATGAATGTTTGATTCCGATGATTCAGATTATCACGGAACAAATGGACCGATCACGATTGAAGAACTAGCATTCAAAGAGCCGTTATCTTATTCTGTGACTGATGCAGCAGCAGAACTCGGGTACAAGTATGGTGATTCAAATGGCGAAGATCAGAATGGTTCGCAAGAAGTTATCTTTATTTGACCCTCTATACGTTATACTTACTATTCTAACACAATTATAATCGAAATCATAAAGGGATAATGCGTTCTAAATGAAAAAAAAATTTCTCTGAGGCTTTCTGTGAGGCTTTCAGAAATATCAGTTTCTGAAAGCCTGATTGAAATTGATATTATGAAAAAAGCGAGGCATTCAGAAATTCATATTTTTCAACAAACTGAATAGTAGCCATCTGATGATTGTATTTGTGATTTCTCAGGTTTCTTCCACATCCAGAGCACCATCAGAGACCGCCAAAGATGCAGTGCAGCTAAAGGCTACTTAGTACCATCGGACGCCCGACCAAACTTGGACATCGTATCAGAGGCTTTCGTGAAAAAAGTAGCGTACATTTATTTCATTTACCTGTCGACGTGTCATTCTATTATACTGTATATCTTAAAATGAGCTATATCGTATTTTTTGAATTGAAACTACTTTATCCAGGGGAGTGAATTTTCAAATCCGCCATAAAAAGTGTAACGGAAATGACGTAAGCTAAAGTGAAAAGCTTTCCTTTTCCCTGAAAAACGGGTGGGACAAATTTCAACTTTAAATTCGGGTTTTTAACCAATCGGAGACGACGCGGGTTTCCAGAATATGAAATACAGACGTACTCTGTTCACACGTTAAAGTACCAAAGCAAAGCCTGTTTAGAGGTGTCGCGAGTTTGGTACCCGGTTCGTCCTTGTCAGAAACTGTCCTGACACAGGGGTACAACAGATACGGCGACATGACCGCAGAAAAAGATTGCTACCGCAAGGAGTCTGACACCGAGGGCTTAGCGCACCAACCTCTCGGTGAGTATAAAAAAAGATTATCATTCGGAATCGACAATAAATTGTAGGTCCCGGTCTGATTAGCCCTCGTGTGCAGAAAATGGCCGTGGTGCGACAAAAATTATCAAATGATCAATGAGCTAATTCAGCGGTTCACAAACTTTTTCAGTCCACGTACTCCCAGTTGTCTCGGTTCCTTTCCGCGTACCTCCCGATCCCGAATCCGTCAAACTCCTCCCCCCCCCCCACTCCAAGCTGTTTCACTCATTACAGCTTTCGAAAAACTTGAAAAAAGGTACATGTTGAATTAAATGGTCTATTTTTTTTCATTATTTAGCTTTTTATTTTTCAAGTAAGCAAACAAATTAACGCAAAGATTGGGAAAAAAGTTAATGTGATAATTGGGACTGTATTGAATTACAAAGTTTCGAAAAATTAAGCTCAAAAGAGGATAAATACAAACTCAAATCCGGAGCTGCGTTCAATTTGCTTCTATGTATATTTTTTACATAAGTATACGAAGAAAACGCCCGTTCAACAAGCTCCGTGCTAACAAACGGCAACAAAAACATTAGGCTTTTCTAGGCTTTTAGGAAAACCTATGGCTTTTGTAGAAAGTTCACTGTATTCGTCACCGCGACGAGCCTAAAAACTGACTAGGTTCACCATTCCGCCATTGAAGAGGATCTTCAGAGTGGTATCTTATGCGGAATCTAGCAATTTCCCTTTTTCTGGAATCGACAATGAAGCCGATTCAAAATACTCTTCTTTGAAAGGATCAGATATCTTCCGATCACCCATTTCCAGCTCTGAAAAATATTTTTCAAACGATGATTTTAATCAGTCCAAGTGACCGACTGTTAAATTTAGTTCAGTTCGTTACAAGAAATCGTGAAGTTCGAATAATTCCAAAGAAAGAGCTACCTCGTGTCGAAGTTCGAACAGCCGCGCCAGGACGCAACCCCGAAACAATCACCAAACTTCGGTGTGCAAAAGCAAAGCGTTGTGAGGGCTGTCCATGTCTTCACGCAACAATTCAAACAACCTGTAGTTGGTAAGATTCACTTTGATAAAGTTGACAACTTTGACCGCTTCATCAAGGACGTTGCACAAATTAGGAGGCAAAGGTTTCGATGCAGGGCTCTGTTTGTGAATATAGCAGTGAGTCATTTTATCATGTGGGTGACTTCTGCCACGCGTGCACGAAGGCCTGAGTAGCAATCTTCCGTGGATTTTGCCTCATCTGTGGTGAGCCCAACGCATTTTGACCATTGAATTCCTATTTCAACAAAATAATGATCAATTGCTTCAAATAAGTCTTTAACAGTCGTACGACCCCTTCAATGGGTTACAAATAAAAAGATTTTCTTTGAATTCTCTTTCAAGTACTTGGTAATTACACTTAGCACAGAATATTGCTCAAAAAACGTCGGTACTTTCGTCGACTTGGATAGAAAAAAATTCACAACCTTTGACACGACTTATAAACTGTGCTCTCTACATCGTCTGACATGTCCTGTATTCTTCGAGACACCGTATTATTTGACAGAGGTATTAAACTCATTATAATAACACTTTCCTCTGCAAGCATGCATTCGACAGAATCTTTGACGCACGATGAAATTAAAGTTTCACCAATGGTGTGATTTCTTTTCCTCGTCTCGTGATATGATAGCTATAGTAGTAGTAGGCCTTAAAAAAATTAGCTTTGACAGAATCACTTTTCGCAGATTGAAAATATGTTTTCACGTTTACAGGTGCACGGTACTTCATTTTGGTGTTTTAGTCAACTTCTGCTTCCACACAGATCCAGTTTTTAACCAATGATCCATAGTGTAAATCACGTGAGTAGTAGCCGCTTGGTAGAAAAATTGACGTAGAAAATTGTGGGAATAATACGCACACGCCTCAATACAAACGCCCACAACAAAAGTTAAACACAACACGAATTAATTAATTCTTAGTTTTTAAGAAAACCCCGGTATGTGTCAACAATCAAATCTAAAACACCGAAGAAAAGTGAGCCGAGAGAAAGGAGTACGCGAATGAGGATCACATAGGTTGGTCGCAGGCGGGAAGAGGGAAGGCCGATCCTTCCAGCGGACGTAACCCCTCTTCCATCGAAGATTTTATTGATAGCGAGGTCAATATTAAACCTGATAATATTAGTAAAAACCTCTACCTACTTTTTAAAATTGTTTTTTAAACTTTTTTAATTGTTATTTTTTTAGATGGGTGACCGCCGTTACCATTTTCTTTTCGCGTACCTCTAACGGCCTTTCACGTACCCCAGGTGGTACCGCTGAGCCAATTCATAGAAAAAAAATCAGCATCACGGAAATTGAAACGCTTTTTATAACTACATCTACTACAGGAGTCTCTGACAACGAGCCATTGTTAGCGCATCGAATGGTGTTATGGGAAAGTCTCCACCTTCAATGACTAGTGTGTCGATGGGAGTGGGTTCAAACCACGGTACGGAATGCCAATGACACTTTCTAACTTTTCTAGCCGTCTTCAAATAATAGCAAATATAGGAAACTGCTTTTTAAGTGAAACTTCTTTAGGGACACGGTGCAGTGAATTCGTTTCATAGAAAATCAGTGTCACAGAAATTGAAACTCTTTTATCACTACATCTACAGCGTGGTCGAGTCTCTAATAACAAATCGTTCTTAGCACATGGGACGGCATTGTGTGGTAATGTCTTCTGCGTTGATCACTGTGATTAACGGGAGTGGTTTCTCACTCCGTACTCTGGGTAGAAAATATATTTGCATCATTTCAGCACCCGATATCGTGAGAGGGATCTTACCATAGCCCCGTTTATATGGAAAAGGAAAAATCCGGTTTCCTTCACTCCGTAAAAATCCCAAAGGATTATGGAAGGGGGGGGGGGGGTATGCACCGCAAAAATCCTCATAATAGAAGAGAGTGTAAATATATTTCTCTACGGGGGAAAAAAGTCTTCAAGCCTGAAATCACAATGCGCTGTCGCAATATTATACAAATACAAGGCCACAACAGGCAAAATGCCCAATGTGGTGGCAGACAAAAAGATGCCCATAACAAATATGAATGTCAGATATTTCAAAAATACAGCAACCCAATTAAAAATGCAATTACAAACAATATACATACATGATAAAATATTATGCAATGCCCATAAATAATATTTATGTTTGTCTTATCTGAGAATGGAAAGCTTCTCGATTTACCCCAACATGTTTATCGTATTTCTTTTTAAACGTGTCAATTGTGTCAGAATTTACTACCCTCGGGGGTAAGCTAATCCCACTTATTAACAACCCTATTAGAGAAAAACTCCTTGAGACAACCTAGAATTGTCCCTTACCAATCGATACCGGTGTCCCCTTGTAAAAGCAGTCTATTGACGGTGTACTAGCAATTCATGGTCCATCCTATCCATCCCGTTCAAAATTTTGAGCACTTCGGTCATATTCCCCCCGGCGACACCTGCATTCTTCCAATATTGTATGGCTGCGTATTGAACATATAAACTGGTTTTCTAAAGCCGCTAGTTTTTCTTCCTGTTATAATCGCTGTGGAAAATTAGTTCGTGAGATTATTTTGGGCCTCTCAAATCCATATTCGCGCGATGTTTGGAGATTTCGGAATCAAAAAGTTTTTACAGGACATATTGTGACACATGTATACATAATTAGTACGAAATTCATAATAATAATGTAAAAATTATTAAATGATTAAGTTGTAATGTATATGTTGATGTACCTGTAAAATCCGTTTCTCTCTCTCTCTCTCTCTCACCATCGTATCAACTACTTAATTTCAAAATTTCTTTTGCAAGTTTAATTTCTATCACGCGAGATTCTCACGCTGTTCTTTTCCCCCCCTCAACATCGATTCTCTAGGTTGTAATCGAAAATGGACGAGCTATAGGTGTAATTTTCGACTTCGATGGGAAAGAACATCAAGTGAGAGCAAATCGTGAGGTTATACTGTCAGCTGGTACAATCAACACCGCCAAGCTTTTGATGCTTTCCGGCGTCGGTCCAAGAAAACATCTAGAAGAAATGGATGTATTTTTTTTAAAATAATCTCTCTTTTTTCTTTTTAGCTTTTAATTATGGCTATTTCCGACAATGGGTTTCAAAGACGAACAACAATGATATTACAGTATATGCTTGTTTCAAAAAATCGGAACATCCCAGAAGTTTGCTAGTGCAGTTCATGAAATGCTGAAATTGGAGAGCAAAACTTTTTACAGTTTGGTTGCGATTCTCATCTTCTGAGAAGTTCTTCTTGAGCGTATTTGTGGTAAAAAATTTGCGTAAAATTACATTTAATATCTCTTAGGGCCGTATTCATGGTTTAATCATGTTTGAGATCAACATAGTTTGGTTATAAACCTGAATTTAACCAATCGCTCATCAAAAAATTGTGACTACAGTTTAAACCGTTTGAATACCGCCCTTAAAATGTCAAATTACTTTGCCCCCATGTTTTAAAAAATTAGAACATTTGACTCTTATAAAACGCGTTACAGTGGAATCTCAGATCATGAGCATTAGGCCTGCCGTGACCAATAGCCTCTTTATAAGGGATTCCCATATCCCTGAGACACAATATTAATGTTATATACACTCATGTTCATAAATTAAGGATAATGCCAGCTACGGCGAATAAAGGTTCAGAAACAAAACAAACGTTACTTATTCATAAAGCCCATTTATTAAACAAAAGATAAAGAACAAAAACGATGGTGTATGTATGATACCATTCATAAAAACTACGATTTTTGCTCCCTGGAGCAATTGTAAAAAATTTCTCCTTTACAAAAACTTACTATTACATGGTTGGTATGATGGTTAATACATTGTATGTCTCCCATGCGATGAAATACAGTCCGTACAACGCCTACGCATGCTGAGTATCAAATTATCGATCTGATCTTGTTGAAGATCACTCCACTCAGCAAGCAATGCTCTCCGAAGTTCCGGTACACATGTAGGAGGTGGTTGATGGGCTGCAACTCGTCGGCCAAGCATGTCCCACACATGCTCTATCGGATTCAAGTCAGGTGAGAATGCTGGCCATTCCATACGGGTTATTTCCTCAGATTCAAGGCATTCGTTTACGATGTTTGCTCGGTGAGGACGGGCGTTGTCCATAAACACAAATGGTAACGGGTACCTGGCGTTCTCCATATGAAAGTCCGACGTGAATCAAACTGCAAGCTAAGTCTGGACCCGTCGGAAAACATCACACAAACCCACTGTGACGATGTCCACATTGCATGTTCTCTACTCCAAGCTAATCGCTGCCGACAGTGAGTTGCCGTGAGCGGAACACATCTGACAGGCCTGCGAGCATATAGACCAATATCTCCCAAACGTCTGTACACGGTTTGCCTTGAAACTGTGGTACCCGTGGCTGCAGATAGCTGACGAGACAGGTCGGATGCTGTGCTCCGTCTGCTTCTTTTAGCAGTTACTGCCAAATACCGGTCTTCATTCGGCGTTGTAACTCGGGGGCGACCTGTACTGTTACGTCTACTGACATTTCCGTTATCTTGGAATCGTTGCCAAAGCCTAGAGATGACACTTTGGGCAATTCCAAGTTCCTCGGATACTTCCATCAGAGTACGCCCACATTCCAGGCGGCCGATAATTCTACCACGTAAAAAATCATTCACATGCGTCCTCTGTGTCATAACTATTCGCTTATGGCACTGAGCGCCTTACAGAACTCTTGTGAACAATTTCACTTCTTTGCCACCATTGCTTATATACCCCCCCCCCTTACACTCTCGTCATTGTGACGTACTATCGGCATCATCTGGTGGCTTCCTGAAATTTGCATATCATTTTTGCAGATGTGTGTGATAATTCTACAGGTGAAATTTTCACTTTAGATTTCGATTTCCGTGTGATTCTGAATTATCCTTAATTTATGGACATGAGTGTATTTTTAATTTTTTTACTTTATAAATTTACTATATAGGGGGCCCTGTAAAAAATCCTTTCGTGGGAATTCAGTGAAGACCCTAGACAAGGATCAAAATCCCTTGAAATTGAAATTACTTGCATCCGTTGGAAGAGAATCAAACGAAATGAAATACAGTGCGGTCTTGGCTAAAAACAGATAAAGAGGGGTTTGAGAAGGAATTTCGAAAAATTCCTAGTACCTCGAATTATCCGGATCTTCGAAATTTCGAGACTCGAATTGTTGAGACACGACTGTACATATAACAGGAATATTTTCATGCAAGTGGCAATAAACTTGATTGAATAAGTGTACATCTTTCTTGGTTACATATGCAAGCCCAAAAATTCCTTAGCTGTAACTTCCGACTTGTACTGAAGACTATGCATAAGCGAAACAGCGTGTGTATTTGCTTGGGCAGTATGAGAAAACGCGTGCGGTGATAATAACGAATACTTCGTACTGCGTCCATCTTTGGCCTTGAACATGGATTTCATGCATCAAGGCATTGAATCGATATGTCTTTTGCATGGATCTGGATTGATGCTCAACCATGTCTCCCATTGTGGCTATTGTCGAGCTGGCTTGTATTTTTTAGTAGCTTCTTTTTCTAGTACGACACCCCCAGTATCTCGATAGGAATAGAATCAAGTACCATTATCAAAAACCATTAAAAACCCCGAACCATCACCGAAGTTTGATGGGCGTGGCTGAATTCTTTCCGACACTGCCACCAGACGGCGACTTATCAGAAGATGATGCCACTCTCCGCTATTACTACGAAGCTTTCGACAGCTGGCTGATGCGAAGATAAATCCGAAGGCAAGTGAGAGGACGTGGGTTCGATTTCTCGAAAAGGTCAGTTGAATTTTCTTTCCTGGATTTATCTTCGCATTGCTCAGCTGCCTAAACCTGTGTAGTGATAGCGGAGAGTGACATCATCTTCGGATGCATGAAACTCAAATAATCAAATGCTCAGTAAGGTTCCACAATAATTAATTGTGTCGCAGCCTCCTCTTTGAAAGTGATGTTGTAAATTGTAACTTCCGCGATAGGATCAACAAGATTGTGTTCTTTTATGGCGTTAAAGAATGTTAAAGAGAGACATTCAAGAACAATATAAAAATTTGAAGTAAAAGATTTATTCGTATCTGTTTTTATTTCTTTAATAGATACCAGTTATTGTTGATCTACCAGTTGGACAAAGTTTCCAAGATCACGTCATCACTCCAATGTTGTTTGAACTAGACGAGGCCTTTCCTACCTACGTCAACAACTTGACACAAAGAAAATACATCGGCCAATACGCCGGTAGCAAAGAAGGTAATGAATATTTTGAAATACAGAGAGTGCGGGATAGAGGTATCCACAGAAGTAATGAGTTGTATTTAAGAGAATCCACACATGTTTAGTTTTGAAAGTGCTGCATCGTGGATAGGGAATTGTACTTAGTTTTCCATGAGTTTCCACGAAGATCACGAATTCGAAGTGTCTTTTTTTTTTTGAGACACTTTTTGCAGCATTCGCGCTGACTACTAGAACGACGGACGCCGTGATCGGCTAAAGTTGGTTTTACCCCGGCACCTTCGTGATTTTTTCCCCTTCTCGCTAAGGTAAGATGGGGGGAAAAAACGAACATCACGAAGAAACCGGCTTTACGTAGCTTTCTCACTTTTCAAGGTGCGAATTCGAGTCGATCGAGTATTTCGAAAAAGTCTGTCCACAGAGATCAATCTGGCTTACAATGTTTAAGATTCACGCACAGTACAGAAAAAACTTGTAACATTCTAAGTTGCTTGCTTCTGAAATCCGAAAGCAAATATCAGCACTTCTAGACCACATGAAAGGAATTCCTGAGAAGTAACCATGTGTGATTCTCTCACTATAAGCCGTTATTATTATTTTTTTGGATACCTACCGGGATGATACCCGGACACCCTGTATATATATATAAGTATTATACTACAAAGTGCACATACGTGTGTGTGTGCTTATCGATTCTTTTATACTTTTTATCCTCACTCTATACAGGTCCACTGACAATTCCGGAATCTGTAGCGGCGATAGCTTTTCTTCAGAACGGAGAACAGCAACTTCCAGGAAAGAAAAACAATTACCAGCTTTACATATTAGAAACGAATGTATCAATTTTTAAAACTCTTAATCTTAAAGAGGAGGTAAAAAAAAAACCTGTATTTTTTCCACACATTTATTTTCGTCTTCCTCAATTGTGGATTCACATCACTCACCGTGTCGTGTCAGACATGGGAAACATTCTTTGACATAAAACCAGTGAACGTATTCATGTCTATCGTATCGTGACTGCGCAGGTGAATATAATAATAGGAGGAAAATGTCCTAATTGTCAGACTTATTATATACAGGGTGATTGAAAACTCAACGTACAAACTTTTAGCGGAGATATAAAGCTCAAAAACAAAACAGAATCACAAAAGAAACAGAACGGAATCGCAAAACTTTTTTTTTGTGAATAACTGTGGATGGTAAGAACTTTGAGCACTTATTGTACACGTACTATCCTCGTGTAAAGTATCGCTAAATGAAGAGTCCCCCCCTTATTGGCTTGCCATTTCTGCATCTTCTTTTATCCTCCACCTGATCAGGTTAGGGTTTCCGGTCGTACAGTCCTATGTGATTCTGTTTCGTGTTTTCTACCTCCCATTAAATGTTTGTACGTTGAGTTTAGAATCATCTTCTATTTATACTCTACCATTATACATGCGTGAAACATCGTTGAGCTGGGACCCCTGCTACCACTACACCCACTTTGGCCATATCGATATATTGCAATTTACTGTTATTAATGAGTTGGGTTGGAAACGAAGACGCCATCTGTCGATGGTCGCCTTTTAAGCTCATTAGGGAAAATATCTATATTCCTCCCCGGGTTTGAACCTTGCGACCGTGACGGTAATTTTCACGGTGGTAGACGAGTATCTCACCACCACGCCACTCAGGCGCTATGGGACCCCTGCTGTCACCAATAAAAAAAAACCTATCTGCTCGACGGTTTTTCGCCCACTTCGGGCATTTGTCCTGCTCTGGCGAACTTTTAAAGTAGCCTATTGTTCAATCTCGGTCTTGTTTGGCATATTTTCACATTTATATATAAGATAACATTACTTTTTAATATTTCAACGGTAAATTAGTTAATAGTTTGGCTCAAAATAGCTGAAAAAGTAAAAATAATTTTGGTCAAGTTTTCGGGTCAAATATACCCTGCTGTGGGGTGGTAAGAACATTTATGGCTTTACAAGATTCTTTTCTTTTGTAGATGGCAGCAGTAGTTTTAGTTGTGCCCGAGTGGCATGGTGGTAAGATGCTCGTCTACCATCGTGAAGGGTGTTGTCAGCGTCCCGGGTTCGAACCCAAGGGAGGATATAGATAAGATATTTTCCTTAACGAACTCGAGGCGACCACCGATAGACAGCGCCTTCACTTCCAACCCATCTCACTAATGGCAGTAAATAGCGATATGACCAGAGTTGGTGTTTGGTGAAGTAGTAGTAGTTTTAGTTGATAATAATATGCTCGATTATTATACTCGAGGGGAAAAAAAACTATGCTAGAACCTCTGTTACCACATTTCAAGTAAAAGAAACTATTCGTTATAATTAGAGCTCGGATTTCTGTCTTTGTATATATATACTAAAAAAAAAAAACGTCGTTGTTGATTGGTGAAATATCCTGAAATTCAGGTTTTTTAACCAATCAGCAATGACATTGAATTGTGAAAGCACGAAAATATTAGCTCTTGAGTGACACGGGTGCGTGGCTGTAAATAGATTAATTATCTGAATTGGTGTCGCTGATGGTAACTCGTGAGGAAAATTGGTAAATTGTGGGGGGGACTATTTGAACTACTTTTTTTTAAATTTGATTCTATCAAATAAAAAGAATTATTTGTTATTATTATTTTAATTTTGTGCTTTTCTAAAGCTAAATACAGGGCGCGTCCGTAATTAAAAGACAATTTTAAAGTAGCCTACAGACGAAACCAGTCATCAAAAAAGTGTGAAATTTTCTGGAGGACTTCATGAAGTGTGGGAATTTGTTTCAGCGGAAAAAATTAGTTGCAAATGTCATCACCAGAGAGCGTTTCATTTTGAATACCTGTAGTAAACATGTAAATTTATGTGATGTCACGCAGAAACTCTTACAAAACCTAGAAACATTCTCGCAGATCTTGTTTCTCAATTTGTTTGCTGCGCACAATGGCAATAGGTTTACGAAATCGCGCTTTCTTGGTCAAATTGTTTTACCAAAACAGCAATTCCGCAGTAAATGCTCTACGGAAATATCGGAATTATTAGAAGAGGATTCGAAAAGGTCAAATGAATGTTAAACCTTAACTCGTTAATGTGATAACAAAATTTAAATACCACAGGATCGTTTGCTGTTCGTCCTGGAAGAGGAAGAAAACCCGTTTCTACACACGCAGTACAAGAGGTTTTGCTTCAGGTGGAAGATCATCATTTGAAAATTTTTTGTCACACCACGGTCATTTTCTGCACACGAGGGCTAATTAGACCGAGACCTACAATTTATTGCCGATTCCGAACGGCAGGCTTGTTTTTTATAACCGTCGAGAGATTGGTGCGCTAACCCTTCGATGGGGAGCTCCCTGCGGTAGCAATTTTTCCTGCGGTCATGTCGCCGTTTCTGTTGTACCCCTGCGTCATGATAGTTTTCTGACAAGGACGAACCGGGAATCGACACCTCTAACACCTCGCGACACCTCTAAACATCCTTTGGTACTTTGGGCGAGTATCTTATCGACCTGGACTACCGCACCCCTCAGGTGGAAGAGGACAGGACTTCAAATTCTCGTTGTTGCGCTAGTGTCAGGCGTGCAGCACATTCATTGGATAGGCCGCGTTCTACTGGCCATAAGATCCTCCGATATTATCAGTACAAACTACTTCACCAAACACCAACTCTGGCCATATCGCTATATTGCAATTTACTGCCATTAGTGAGATGGGTTGGAAGTGAAGGCGCTGTCGATCGGTGGTTGCCTCGAGTTCGTTAGGGAAAATATCTTATCTATATCCTCCCTTGGGTTCGAACCCGGGACCCTAACAACAACCTTCACGATGGTAGACGAGCATTTTACCACCATGCCACTCGGGCACTATCCGTACAAACTGTCACTTGTGCAACGGTTGCTTTCACATGATTATGACGCTCGACTCAGCTTCTCACTGCAGTTTCCCTAATCTATATCCTCTCCGATCCCCGTGCCTTAATCCATGCGATTTTTGGCTTTGGGGGCATTTGAAACGTCCGGTAAGTCGTGACAATCCAAGAACTTTACCTGACCTTAAAGGCGGCATTTCACGCCAAGTGCTGAACATTTCCCGCACACACTTCGGTTAGTTGTGGAACATACCATCTTGCGATGTCTCATGGTATCTGAAAATGATGGCTATCATGTAGAGTATGTTTTGTTGCAGTAATAATTGTTAAAAGTTTAACAATTGCTGAAATTATAAACATTTGCCTAAATGTGTCGTTTCTTAATAAAACGCCCTCTGGTGGCGTCATGTGCAACCCCCCCCCCCCGAAACAAATTCCCACACACTTCAAGAAGACTTCCACAAAATTTCACAATTTTCTGATGACTGGTTTTGCCTGTAGGCTACTTCAAAATAGGATCTTTTAATTATGGACGCCTTGTGCACTACTTGTCATATTTATAGTTTTTTAAGAGCGTAAATGCATATTTTATAGAGAATTTTCCAGAAGTTTTTAGAGCATAAAAATCCTAGCCCTAGTTATAATTATCAAAGTGAAATTGATTGTTAGTTTTAAACAGCGTTAAAGCATAAAAATGAGTATTATGTAGTATGATGACTTGATTGTTTGGTTTTAAACTGCATACAAGCGCAAATTTTCTGCACTGAAGTGCCGGTTGATATGTGTTGGGTGCTTACAAGAACTGATTTTGCGACAGACATTAAAACAAATTATACGATATCGTAAAATTATAAACATCGTATACGGCACCCCGATATACGAATGAAGATTCAAGGTTCAAACACACCAGCCAGTGTTTTGGCGCATAAAATTCACACCTCAGTATGCATCATAAAAATGAATAATATATAGTGTAACCCATTTTGTTTATTTTCATGCCACATACGAGTTTGAAACGGAAACCAACTTTACTTAGGAAATTGTACCAGATATTTTTATTGGATAGGTGGGTAGCAGAGATCCCACACATTTGTGATAGATATTTTTCATATACCTTTATACAGAAGAGACATATGCGTATAAATATTGCTTGAATTCTGTGATTTAAACAATATTTATGCGCATCTCTCTCTCTCAAAAATACCGGAACGGAAAAGCGAATAGAATTCGTCTTCTGTTTAAGGCAACGTAATTTATCTTTCTGACGCACTCAGATTTCGGAACAATCTTGACAAATATCTTTCATTCACACATCACTTTTTCAAAGTTATCAAGGAAGCCAAATTTGCCTTTAGCAAAATATGCCGACAAAATTCGGATCTGTCTATCAACAACAAATTAATTCTCTGCAAAAAATTATCATCCAATTTACTCTCTTGTAATGCTTGTTATAAAATACGTATGAGCATGTTATAGTCTCATATACGCTATAGTCTATACCGCATGTTATAGTATGTTATAATTCCATCTACGGCATATGGTGTCTGATTTCTTTGATGTACGTCTTGTCCATATACACAAATGCACAATATTGTGCATTTGTGTATACGGTTATGCCACCTTAAGAGGCAACAAAATTTAAATAGTTTTGTAATTGCTACAGGTATACGAAGCACTGTTTTCGGAGTATGAAAACAGGAACGTCTACAGATGCTCACCGCATACATTACAACCGAAAAGTTGAGGTTCGGTCAAATTGCGATCCAAAGACCCATCTGACGATCCCGTCATTGATCCTCAGTATTACAAAAATGAAGATGATGTCAACGATATTGTTGAGGGTAACTTTTCAATTTTTCTCGAGAGTTGGTGTTCACGCCTTTGCTAAGTGCTCTTACAAAATTTTCATATGATAGAATGTGTTTAGCATGTAGCATAATTCTGATTATAACGTTAACGATTACACTAGCTCTTTACATCTAGCTATCATTTACAGTACTTCCACAAGCCGCATGAAAAAAAAAACCATCTTATATGTTCTGTCGTTCCATCTTTACGGGCATACGGCAAGGTAAGTTCGACTCAGCGACTGTAATTACATGACGATATAAACAAACAAACAACAATTTTGACAATACAACTGAGCTTTAAACGAACTTAACAAAAAGAACATGTATAAAACTTTAAAGTAAATGTAAAAATATGAGGCAAATTGACAAATAAATACACAAAGACATTAAGACGTAAAAATAAAAAAATAAGTTAAACATATACGATTAAAAGCAAAATGGAGGATATAAAATATGCAAATTAAAAGTAAATGAAAACCTTCTAAATATGCAAAATTTAAAAAAAAAACACACACATACAAAAACATATAAGACTTGGAATTTAATTCAACAGAACACAAAATAAAAAAGTACTTAAAATATAAAATTAGGAAATAAAAGACAAAAAAAAATGATGTAGAATATGAAATTGGGATGGATCAAGAGCTGTAAATTCTGAACATACACAATATGCATGTACTCTATTATACAAAAGGCGGATTTATAGCTCACCGGTTACGCACCCGGGACCCCGGCTTCTGTAAGGTCCCGAAAAACGCAAACTTCGCACTTTTTTTCTAATTTAACGGCCCCAAAATTTTCTTTTGCACCCGGATTCAGAACCTACTTTAATCCGCCTCTGAATATATACGACGTAAATACAAAGGCATGTGGCCAAAAAACATAACGAACGATTACATTCTAGAGTTTTGCCAATTCACACACACACACGTACACCTCAATGTCATACTTGCGAAACCGAGAAACTCGGAAAATTCGGATTATCTGGGCTTCTAGTTGCCACAACTGGAGAGTTGAGTTGCACGTTCTCCCTCACGCGGCACTACTAAAAAAATCTTAATGCCCTGCTGATTACCCGTGAGTGCTTTGAGCACCGTGATTACTGTGAGTCCCGAAGAGTAACTGCTAATCATCCGTAAGATGAGTCAAATTTGCAAGCACGCATAGGCACACACACACACACACGCGTTGTAAATATCCACTATTTTGAGCGAGTGATAGTTCTATATGATGAAGGAGCTTTATTTCGATAAAAGCAGGTGGCGATTCCTAGAAGGTTTAGTAACTTCGACTGTGGCAGCTATAATGCGGATCAGGAAAAACTTAAAGCAGGAGTTCTCAAACTGTGCGCCACGGCGCCTTTTTGCGCCTCCAACCTTTGTCAGAGGCACCACGGAGCGGTCACCGTGACATGAAGGTATTTCGAAAATATTCTTTGTTAAACAGCTCTGCGGAAGAGCTCGCGGATAAACATTGAATAGGAAACAAAGGCGCCGCGGGTGGAAAAAGTTTGAGAACCTCTGGCTTGAAGGGTTAATACCATGCCTATGAATGAATACGAATGGCACATTTATGTGACGATTATATAAAATATATACTCAAGAGATGACGTGATTTTTGTTTTATCTGTTAGGCTACAAGACTTGCCTCAAAATAGCGAGAACAAGCGCCATGCAAAAAATCGGAGCAGAGCCGACGAGAAAACTGCCACCAGAATGCCAATCATTCGACTTTGAAAGTGACGAAGGATTACGTTGTTACGCGCTGTCTTACGGAACGACGCTCAGTCACCTGGTTGGCACGGCCAAGATGGGTAGAGTCAACGACTCGACTACCGTTGTAGACACGAAACTACGGTAAATTTTGCAATATGAAACTATTGTTACAATTTATTGCAATACTAAATGAATGAGAATATAGGATACTAGCTATAATACCCGGTGCTACACGGGTTTTCTTCGATTACTGGGAGGATTGAAAAAGTGACACACACCGTCATAAAGGTATAAACTATTAAATGTACTGGCAGAGTTAAAGTGGGAAAAACCATTTTAAAATCATAATCGTGTCTGAAACACATTGCTAGGGAACCACGATAACCAAAGTAATCATTCCGAAAGTGATTGTTGCGACCCAGGAACCATTGTTGCACGACAGGTTTTGCCCATTGCGGGTATTTGTACTGCTCTGACAAACTTTTAAAGTAGCCTATCGTTCAAGTCGCGTCCCGTTTGGTATATATGCAGAATTTGGAGACGATAAATTGTATATTTGCATAGAGAACACACACACAGACAGAAAATCAGTTTTATATACAGTGTGTCGAGTAAGTGCTAGTTCTGCCATTATTATCTCATAAACTGTCCGTCGTAGAGGTATAGTTACAATTTAAAAAATGCTCAAAAGACATTCTTAAAGTTCCATGTTTCCAAGTGCAATATTCACAGCAATATTCGAATTCGAAAAGGGGAGAAAAGGTGGGAAAACAGCTCTAAAAATGCGGAAAAACCGTTTTACCCGCATTTAACGCTGTTCTTTCCCAACTGTTCTCCGCTTTTCGAATTCGAGTATCTCAGCGGATATTGCACGTGGAAACATGGAATATTATTTTGTTGGCATCAGGAGAGACAGGGCAACATCTTTGTTATTGTAAGCTAGATCACGGGAGACAGCATAAAAAATTAGATTTTTTTTTTTTGTTTTACACGCCGTATTTTCACTCTCAAAACTGGCGCAGGGTAATTTTTGAATGCCTGTTTAGAAATTTTTAAATTGGAATCATTCCTCTAAGACGGACGGTTGATGAGATAATAAGGGCCGAACTAGTGCTTACAGGACACCATGTATAGTCTCTATAGACATGGTGCTAGAGAGAGAGGTTAGTTAAAATTTTTCATTCTCCATTGGCTAATCGTTGTGAGAATGAACACGGTTCCTATTTTCTGAATGTGCATTCATTATGACAAAACTTTCCCTAACTACGCTATTCTCTGTGATTATATACAAGGTGTCCTATAAGATAGTAAATAATATTAAAAATCATAAGAAAATTGAATTAATTGGTATATTTGAATGCTGTTTGCGAAATAAGTTGACTTAGGAAGAATTTTTTTTGGTTTAGGAAAAAAATTTCTAAAACTTTTTTGTCGATAGAGGGCGATGCGTGTAAGTATATCACTGTGAATACGTAAATCAGAGTAGTATAAAACGTGCGGGATGAGTGATTAACAGATCATTTCTGAATTTTTCAGCCACTGACGCATAAATAAGGTTTTCATCGTGATGTTGGCATTGGTGGACACCTTCCACATTATTGTTGAAGTTTTACTTCAGACACGGATCGCCTTCTGAAGTTTCACGAACGTTACGGACACAGAAGATATTGAAGAAAATTTCACCCCAATCACACCCGCCCAACAATTCTTCCTGGCCCTTTATCGACAAAAATTCCAACTTATATATATATTTTTTTTCTGTACCAATAAAATCAATCTACGTGAGAATAACTTCTTTGCAAACTGTATTAAAAATATACAAATTCCTCCAATTTGTAATTACTTATGAACTTATGGGACATCCCGTATTTTTTTGTACTAATGTTTTTCTCTTATTTCAGAGTGAAAGGCATTGATGGGCTCCGAGTCGTGGATGCGTCAATTATGCCAATGATTCCATCTGGCAATACTCAGATACCGACTATGATGATTGGTGAAAAAGCATCTGATATCATCAAACACGATATGGGACTATATGGATTTTAGGGATCAGAAAAAAAAACATATTTAGATGTTTTAAAATGGAATATTTCGCAATAAATTATTTCTCGTATTCATTCATTTTTTAGCTATCCACAAGTTATTGCTCCTGTTTATTTATAATATGCCCCCCCCCCATGGTCCGGGAATTTTTCTCCTCTTTTTTTTTTTACTCGGGTCCGCAAATCCTTTCTCCAATTTATTATTTGTCGGTCCGTAAACCAGTTTTAATGTTTCCACACCTGCAATAAGGTAAAAAAGCAGCGTTTCTCAACTCGAGGACTAGTGATATGCTTGAAGTAATCCAACGGACCACACTTGATCACAGAAAGAATAGTGTCTATAGATCATACGTCCCTACTTTACGGGACATTCTCGTATTTTTGGTCGTTTTGCCTTCTTTAATGTGTAAGTTCCGTACTCGCAACGAACCTCATTTGAATATATAATCTCCACTTTAATCGGAGATAATTTTGATAACTTAAAAATCATACAATAATTACGAATATAATTTAGGTTTGCTCATCATGCGTATTTTTATTACCCAGCATTTTTTCAGTTCACTGCAATTTACAGTTCTTCATTTCTTACCCATCCAAACTTTTCAGAAACTTTTGCGGGAATTTGTGACTTTGTCGAGTTATTGGCTACGTTTTTGTTGATCATTTGCGTTGTCAAGAGTCACGTTTTCACGAAGATCAATTATGTCACGTTTTTTGCCGTAATTAAGATCCTAATTTTCAATATATGTGGTCTTCACCTTGTCACGATGAAAGATTCTCCCCTCGAAACCCCCCCCCCCCGTGAATACCTTTTTTTTTCACGGCAATTTACATTATATCCACGTACTTTAGTAATTTTAACAATAATTTGCAAATTTTTTACGAAAATTGCATTTTTTGTTTAAAAGTAATATTTGGGATCGCAGTTTCGCCCGTTGTTTTCTCGATCAGATATGGTTACCCTAAATGTATGAAGGTCTAATATTTTATAAGTAGCCCATTAGGTATTGCTAATATCAACTATAACAATCAATTATTTATTGTTATTTATATATTTTATTGTACTTTATATCATTTATAATATTATTTATAATTTATTATTATTTTATTCAATTAGAATTTTTTAGTTAGGCGTACGGACCACCCGTGTCATTCATTATTGCGGAGCATAGATTGAGAAACGCTGCTCTAAAGCATGAATATATCCTAAAAGAAACATACCAGTCGAATAAAGCGAGCATTCACTTTCTTGATATTCAGCACATAACTATTTCACAGCAGAGACGCGAATGGCAGGTATGTTGAGAGAATACCATAATGTCTGATACATGTAGTAACTTCCCAGGTTCACTCTTCGACTGCCTGCGTATAGAGACAGAGCGGCGTACCGTGATCTGACTAAGAGGAGGAGGAGGTACATGTAATAAACTGATACAGCTGAACTAACGGCAATAAGAACTGGCTCGTAAGAGCTTATGAAGAAAAAAATGGGACTGAAAGGGTTTTTTTTTGACAAAAACGGCAGAATGGTGATATGATTACGAGTACGGGAAATATCATGTGAAGTGGATGCATTCTAGTGAATGAATATGGATGGTCCAGTTCAAAAACGCAACAACTCAGAACATTGCAATTGATGAGTTATGCATGTCATGAGAACGGTAGAAAATGCTTCCATACAGGGTGTTTCAATCTGTTCATAGAACTATCTTTGCAACCGTTGACATGTGGTTTTTTGAAATGTCGCATTGTTTCTACACAATGCCGAAACATAGAAAAATAAAGAAATTATCTTTTTATAGAGTCCCATGTGCGATTAGTGAAATGTAAAACCGGCTTTGAAAAGCAATTTGCAAAAAACTTCATATTTTTCACACTAGAACGGCTGGAGCAGTCATTTTGGCGGTTTTTGATTTTGAAAACGCTATAATGTCGACAGCACTCAACGTACACACTCTATTTTAACACAAAGCTTCTGGAGCCGAAAGCCCACTCGCTTGGGCTCGCCAGCACCGCCATTGGGCTGTTGACGACTGAAAACACGTTGACGGGTCTGACGAGTCGTGTTTTTAGTTGAATCGGCCGTGTACGGGTATGAAAAAAACCCCATACAACCATGGACTCCGCATATGAACAGGAGACCGTTCAAGTTGGTAGAGGTAATGGCATGGTATGGACTCCTAATAGGATTGCACATTACTCTGAATGATGATCGGTATGTGAAGATCCTTTCTAATCACTCACACCCATTCATGTCCTGTATGCATTCCGACGGGCTTAAACAATTACAACAGGACATCGCGACACTACACACGTCCGAAGCTGCTGCTGCCAAGTGGCTCCATACTCTTCTGACTTCAGCATCTCTTCCATCCACCACCTAAATTCCTAAACATAATTATTGGGGATACGTAAATTTCGTATTTACGAAATAACCGCGGTAAATGTAAAATTCCCGAAATAAATGCGATAAGTGCGAAATTTGCCAATTTCGATGAATAAATGCTAAAATTTGATTTTTTTACTACTTCTTAGCGAAATCTAGGAAATTTACACTTTCTCAAGTGGGAAAGTCGTAATTTTGGTCAGTACTTTAGAGTGTGCTTGAAAGGGAAACCACAAGCGTCACTTCTTTGCCCTTTGACATTGTGTTAGATGTGAATACAGTCGAGTTCGGGAAGTGTTTGTAATAACAACGTGTACGCTATAAGCGAGGCGTTGAAATTAGCTTACGTAGCAATAGCATATAGGCTTTTTTAAGATTATCGTGGACAAAATAAGCTTATGCGACACATAATTGAAATACGTAATATTATGATAAATTATACAGCATGAGTATGGTTTTTGATTGATATCTGAAAAGTTATGAAAATTTATTAGAAAACGCAAGATATACACTGAAGAGCCAAAAAAACTGGTACACCTGCCTAATATCGTGTAGGGCCCCCGCGAGCCCGCGGAAGTGCCGCAACACGACGTGGCATGGACTCAACTAATGTCTGAAGTAGTGCTGGAGGTAATTGACACCATGAATCCTGCAGGGCTGTCCATAAATCCGTAGGAGTAAGAGGGGGTGGAGCTCTCTTCTGAACAGCACGTTGCAAGGCATCCCAGATATGTTCAATAATGTTCATGTCCGGGGATTTAGGTGGCCAGCAGAAGTGTCTAAAGTCAGAAGAGTGTTTCTGGAGCCACTTCGTAGCAATTCTGGGCGTGTGGGGTGTTGCATTGTCCTGCTGAAATTGTCCAAGTCCGTCGGAATGCACAATGGACATGAATGGGTGCAGGTGATCAGACAGGATGCTTACGTACCTGTCACCTGTCAGAGTCGTATCTAGACGTATCAGGGGTCCTATATCACGTAAACTGCACACGCCCCATACCATCACAGAGCCTCCACCAGCTTGAACAGTCTCTTGTTGACATGTAGGGTCCATGGATTCATGTCATGAGGTTGTCTCCATACCCGTACACGTCCATCAGCTCGAAGCAATTGAAACCGAGACTCGTCAGACCAGGCAACGTGTTTCCAGTCCTCAACAGTCCAATGTCGGTGTTGTCGGGCCCAGGCGAGGCGTAAAGCTTTGTGTGGTGCAGTCATCAAGGGTACACGAGTGGGCGTTCGGTTCCTAAAGCCCATATCGATGATGTTTCGTTGAATGGTTCGCACGCTGGCACTTGATGGCCCAGCATTGAAATCTGCAGCAATTTGCGGAAGGGTTGCACGTTTGTCACGTTTAATGATTCTCGTCAGTCGTTGTTGGTCCCGTTCTTGCATGATCTTTTTCTGGCCGCAGCGATGTCGTAGATTTAATTTTTTACCGGATTCCCGATATTCACGGTACACTCGTGAAATGGTCGTACGTGAAAATCCAAATTTCATCGCTACTTCGGAGATTCTATGTCCCATCTCTCGTGCGCCGACTATAACAACACGTTCAAACTCACTTAAATCTCGATAACCTGCCACTGTAGCAGCATTAACCAATCTAACAACTATGCCAGACACTTGTTGTGTTATATAGGCGTTGCCGACCGCAGCCCCGTACTCTGATTGGTTCCATATCTCTTTATTTGCATACGCATGCCTGCACCAGTTTTTTTTGTCTCTTCAGTTTATACAACAACATGCAGACACTTTTGGAAACGATAATGATTTCTTTTTGGAGTTGTTGCAAACGGTTTTTCCCTTTGAAGTTGACAGTATGGTGCAATTTAAAAATTCAGAAAAAATAACCCCTCTGATGTTTATGAATTTTATATCACCAATCAATAATACGCTTAAATTAGTAAAGCTTTTCAACAGTGACTGAGTTGATTTAGAAAAATTTTCTTTAATCACCGCCACCAATAAAAATATCGCAAAGTAATAAAAACAAGTAAATATCCAATAGGTTCAAAAAACAGACGGTACAGTCTTAACAGAAAGACGGGATTTTATTAAATGCCAAAAATTTTATTGCCAAAATAGTTATATTTATTCTCGACAGATAGCGCTAAAGTCTCATATTTCGTGTCATCTGTTGATGAGAAATACAACTATTCTGACAAAGTAAAATTATTGAAAAAATTCAGGTTTTTTTTTTTCTTTCTTTTTGTCTTTCTTAACTTTTTGGAACTTCGGAAAAAAATGCTTGCAGCAAAGCATTTGAAAAATAAGGTTAAATAAGGAGAAAGTAGAGATATATTACTACAATATATGCTAGTTCTCTCAACACTGAGTACTTTAACACTTTCCAGTTATACGGTCGGTTTTATTCGAATTGTTGTTTTTTTTTTTTTTTTTTGTGAACGAATGTGAAATTTGTGATTTGGAAACTTTTTTTTGCGAAATTTACGTATCTCTAATAATTATTATTCAGCACATATGGATACCTTCCAACGTGCTGTACGAAATCACTTCGCACCGTTATGAAATTGTGGACTACCCTGAGAGAGAATCATGGATGCCTTCACCCATTAGTGGAGTCCATACCACGTCGGGCTGCAGCAGTTCTGGGTGCTCTGGGAGACCCAAACGATGTTAGGTGGGTATACCAGTTTTTCTGGCACTTCAGTGTATATAACACGAGCATATATTTTCCTTATAGCCTCCAATTGAGGATTATAAAGCCTAGTGCGTATGACACGTATACTAAGTGAGACAGCATCATATAATATATCTGGCAGATGTAGTAGTAGTATAGCGGCTAAACAAACGGTGGGAGCAATAAAAACGATGATTTCCTGAACCAAATCGTTGCGTCTGGAAAGAGAAGCTCTCACCATCCATGTTCTTGTTACGGCAGTAAAACGTAGGTAAAACGTTTCAACAAACTGCTACACTGATACGCTCCCAGGTAAATTTTGTCATGAACAAAACTGAAGAAACACATTCACCAAGAAATACAGAGAAAAAAAAAATAAATACCGTATTTTCCTGCGCATTTATCCGAGGCGTCATATAAACGATGGTTTTGCATTTTCACTAATTTGAGAAAAAATTTCATCGTATAACTTAGTCCGCATGAGAGAATTTTATTGATCAATAATATAATCTTCAAGAATGGACGAAGTTGTTCGCCATCTTTTTTCATTTTTGTATAAAATATATAGATTTTTCTATTTCCATCTATACGTTAGCTATAAATTTCTGGGAGATTATTTTTTACAAAATGAGAAACATTTTATAGTTTAAAAAAATCTATTATTGAAAGCATTTATTTCTACTTTTACCTCTCGGGGAAAATAATCATCGCGTAAGATGCAGAGGTATATGATTCGCACTGAGAAATTCCAATTTATTTAAAATATATACGGTACTTCAATCGCCTTTCAAGGACAAAAAAAACCCCGAAGAAACCATGAAATTAATTATCTTATTTTAATATGTATAAGGAACCTCCTTTTTGCAAAAATTGGGTCCAAAAAGGGTTCCTTATACATAGCATGAATGAATGAACGCCAGGGTCTCTGCCGCCGGACTTATCCCGTTGCCGAGATCTCTTCCAGCCCAGCTTCGTGGCAGAGTCTAGAACAAAGTGAGTATGTACACCTAACAGTCTGAGTGTGTAGCTAGTGTTGTGTATGATATTTCAGTGCTGCCATCTATACTTCAAATTGTGAGTGAAATGTAATGATTAAATATTTGTAACGTTGTAGGCCTGCTGCTCTCTGTGGCGAGACTTTTTAACAGGGAGATCGGCTCGCATTCGTGCCTTGAAGTTGGAACCACAAAAAACAAACTTCAGCCGACCACCACTGTGGGGTTCGAACCCGGATCCTCGCATCACGAGTCCGTCACTATAACCACTCGACCACCACAGCGGCCCTTATACTTAGCTAGTATTATAGATAGATAGAACCGCTGATGCAAAGCAACTTACCAACTTACTTCCGTTGCCTCAAAAAAGGCAGGGTTGTGTCGGAAAAAGTTAGTAATAGTAGTGCCACCCCCCCCCCCTGCCCCTTGCTCGTAAATATCAAATCGCTCACGTCGTTCTCTTTCATAAAGAGTATATCTTTTAAACGTTTTCCAAATTTTAAACCCAAAAAATCAGGGGGTTCCTCACACGTGTTAAAATACGGTAATTCAAAACTATCGGAATATATCAATTGGTATATTAATACAGTCGGTCCTGCTCGATCAGATAACGGATAAACGGATAACCCACTTAAACGGATAAAATCCTCCGTCACCAAAATTTCTCCCAAGCGGGAAATTTTAACATTGTTAAAATTCTCCTCTTAATATGATAATTTGAACGACTTCCCCTCACTTAATCGAATTTTGGCATAAACCAAGGCGCCAACTTAGGCTCATATGTGCATGACATCTTCATGGATGACTTTCCAGAAATATCAAATACTGTATTCGGGCATGTATGCAGATGATGTGATATTGCTCAAATCAAAGGATGGCCCAAACATTGCCCTAAACGAAATACAAGACTATATCTACAAAAAAAACTGAAAAGTGAAACTATTTTTAATAAAGCCAAGCTCAACCCAGACAAATGGTTTTATTTGGATGACCACAAAATAACTACCGATCGATACATCAATAAACATCATGGTCCAAGGAACAACCCCCCTCATCAGATAACACTGGGCGATATAGACTTAATTTTCAATTACATACCTCCAATAGAATAAAGCTTGCTGCAGGCTCTCTGGACCAGATATCAAAATTTTGCAACTCTAGAGCCATGCTTAGCTTAATTGCCTTAAAAAAAATCATGATGCACACACAAGTAATTCGACTATCTCTAACATATGCCGGATTCGCTTGGCAATATGCTTCCAAAGGAAATATGTACTAACTTTTTCGAAACAGAGTATTAAGACGCATCGCAGGAGCTCGAAAATACTTCAAAATATTTGATTTACACAAGGAACTGAAGGTGGAGGCGGTTTACAAATACGTCAAAAGGATCTCAAAGAATTATTACGAGAAATTGGAAAACTCAAATATATGAGACACTTTCAAGATATAAAATCTGGCCAGAATACAGTTCTGGCTCCTCTTCCCTTAAAATTGATAACATTTGCCTTACTTCTCACCTTGATATCGCCACAGGATTTAATCGGGCTTTTTCCTGTTTTTTCCTTTGACCCCCCCCCCCTTCTCAGTACTTCTTTTTCGCTTCATTATTCAACTCTAGTCCTGCCTTCTTCACAAAAGAAGGAAAGAATTCTGAACCTTTTAAAAAATTGAAACCCCACGCCACTGGCCCCGATGGGGTCCTAAATCATGTTCTAAAAATTGTGTGGTGGTTTGGTCAGGACATGATATCTCCAAAAAATGGATTTTTGATCTGAAAGTACGTCTTGCCAGTTAGAACTAATTAGAAGTGAGATAAATGCACAAATACGTGCGTACGGCTAAACAACATGCTGATGTATGATATTTGCATTTTTATTTGTGCGTATGCTTTATTTTGGATTTTTGAATAGCAATGAAAATGCTTATATCTCAAAAATGTGAGTTTGGAGTTGTCATGTTCTGACCAAACACCACAGAATTTTGCGCTGATGAAATTTCTAATTATATTTTAATTATCTTCAACGTCGTATTAAATACATCTAACTTGGCCTCTGACTGGAAAATTAATAAGATTATCCCAATTCATAAATCAGGATCTCTTTCAAATTTCCTAAATTTCAAACCAGTCGCTATCGCCTCTACTTACTGCAAGCTTTTTGAGCACATAGTTGCCAAGGAAAAATCCGCTCACACCTTGATTCAATAAACTTCTTTTTCCTCAAATCAACACGGCTTTCGATCACCTTTATCAGTAAATACCCAATCAGTTCTTTTCATACACGATTTATCAAGCAGTATCGACAAAAACGTCCAAACTAATATATAATAACAGTATACTAGAAACTGTTTTTGGATAATTAGAAATATATATGTTTAGTGAACTGTGAGTATAATAGAATAATGGTGAGTGTAAAAAAAATATATTTATTTTAAGTTTATAGAGATTGTGCAAGAGGCAATAAAGTAACCAAATTTACTGAAGATGAGTGAAAGGCAGGAAATATATAATGATGATTTAGTGAAATGATGATACGTGAAAAAATGACAGTGACGTGTATTATAGAGGGGGAAGAGAGAGAAGAGAAATGATGATTGTGTGTGTGTGTGTGTGTGTGTGTGTGTGTGTGTGTCTTAATGCACAGAGAGGGAGAGGGTGGAAGCTCTGACCAACTGTGATATTGATTCTATGATATTGATATTTTTTTGATATTGATAACTATAACATTGATTTCAAGAAAAATTAGTGGGAAATAGATGATTGATCGATCCTGCGTGTTGGGCTGAACGCACAGCGAAGAAAGGTTTTTTTTCCTGGGGTTTTTAAAGTTTGAAAATAATAATGATAACCATTATCAGCAATAGTGATCACGTCATTAGTGGCCCCAAGATAAAGGAAATGTAGACCATAATACAGTAATAATTAAAACTGGCGCTCCACATGACTTAGATCGTAGTTTCCCAACGTTTTTTTGTCTCATCGCCCCCTTCTTCAGAAATCTTTTTCTCCCATCGCCCCCCCCCCCAACGCAATCTAGCCCATAGAATCCCATGTTATACCCGTAGCTTCTACCGCCCCCCTGGAATTTTTCATCCACCCCCCAAGGAGGCGTTAACGCTCACGTTAGGAATTACTCACTTTAGATCGACACAAACTCCATATTAACTTAGGGCGATCGAATAATACGCTTCACGCGTCAACTGTTAATAAACAGCACCCATTATACACATGATGGTTTTTATTCAATGGCACATTTGCAATTAATGGAAAATATATTACTAAGTTGAGATGCGGGATGCGGAATGCAAGGGATGTTACGCCGAGTCCTGCCCTCAGGGCTATTACAGCGGCTTACAAAAGGCCTGGCAGCTAAGATAAGTTGAGATTTAAAAAAAAAAACACATTTGTGAGAGAGTAGGTACTGGGGCAACCAAGTAAACTCCCCAGCGCGACCCAACCCGCAAAGGTAAAAGGCTTATATCCCTGGAGGGACAGAGCCTGGGTTGTGACTGGTTTGTCGGGGCAACCAAGAAGCATTCGGGTTGTCTTGAATACATGTTTAATTTTTTATTGTTCTCTGTTCAGCCAATAGAGGGCGCTAACTTTCCAAGTGAAAAATAAATCTTAGGTATTGTGATCATTGCGTAATTAAATACAATTTTCATATCATTTTTTTTATGCCTCATTTATTAGAAAAGCTTTATTAGTTAGTATTGATCCTTCATCAGTTTTCAATATACAAACTATACTAACGTTGTAAAATGACAATTGAATTGTTCCCCTCTTAATCAGATATTATGTGCCGTAATCGTTGATATCCGATTAAGCGGGGCTGACTGTACATCTGAACAATGCAATGCATAATTCTTTTGCGTGCGACTTTGTTCAGATAAATTAATATGATTTTGTGACACTGTAAACGGAATCCAATTTCTGCAGGTATATGCTGGAATATATATCAATTTTCAAATGTCTTTTACATGAAATACTCGTGTCACAACAACCTCTGTGATCTCTACGTAGTTTCAAAAATGCCATACCCATTCATTTATTTATTCCATTGGATATATTTCTAATATATAGTGTGTCCCATAAATTCGTAAGTAAATTTTCCTGCCTCTGGCGCTTACATAAGATTATAATGATGACATTGGTGGATTATGCCCGGTTGTTGAAGTTGTTTTACCACGGCCACGAATCCCCGGTTGAACCTTTGCGAAGGTTTCGGGTACAGAAGGAATTGAAGTATGGTTCAGGTTCAATGACTCTTAATTTTTTTTTCGTGCAGCGTCTCCTGTCGACAAAATTTTTTTTCTGTACCAAAAAATCCCCCCCCCCATTCGAGAAAACAGCTTTTTCTCCACCCGCATTGAAATGTACAAATTTCTTCACTCCAGTTTTAAGAATTTTTTAACTATTTGCGAATTTACGGGACAGCCTGTATCTGTAGCAAGTAGCAATAGATTTCTTTTAAATATTTATGAGTTTTAATAATCTTCTTATCTACATTCACACTCACACAAACCCCACACACTCTCTATAAACTAAACCAGAGGTCTTCAACCTTTTCTAGTCGCGAGCATTGCGTGCCACCCATCATCAATAAAACGAGCACCTGCAACCGCAAGTTTGACATGCGAAGGCATGAAATCAGGATGATTTCAATCCTTGAATGCAATTTGTGCAAAGTTTTGATTGGAACGTTAATCAATTGCTCGCGAGCACGAAATTGGACACGAGCATCGAGCACTCTGGGTGCTTCAGGGCGGCACCGTGGTGCTCGAGAGTAGCGGTATGAAGATGTCTGAACTAGACATTAATTAGGAATATTCTAAATCCGCATTCAAGTATTACGTCAGTATCGATGGGGGGGGGGGGGGGCTCCGGATCGCTGACTTTTGATGTGATAAGGGGGAGGGGGTTTGGATAATGCTTACGTCATCAACCACCCTTTATAAAAACATGAAATATTTTTAATGGCATCTTAATCGGTGCGTCAAAAACTAGAAAAAGCTTTCGATAGTTTGTGGGCACTTGAAGTAACATTCTCCCTATTCATAAGTGCCCTACAGAACTATAGTGATCTCTAAATGTTTTGCGAATCCAAGTGATCTGGAAATGTGTTCGGGCTGCTTAAGTGCTCCGGAACTGTGCCACGCATCACTCAAGTGATCCGTAATTATATGCCGCGGATCACATAAATAAACTGAGAATGTGCCGCGGGTAAATTGAGTGATGTAGAACAGCACTGGGGGCCGCTTAAGTGCTCTAAAACAACGTCACATGTCACTCAAGGGGATCTCTAAATGTGTCACGGATCGCTTAAGTGTTCTGGAACTGTGTCCCGGGTCATTTAAGTGATCTGAAAATGTGCCATGGGCTGCCTAAATGCTCCGGAATTATACAACGGGACACTTAAGCGATCAGTAAATCTGCCGCTTAGTTAATTTTTACAAAATTAGGTTTTAGGAGGGTAGGCCGCATCAAATAACCCCAGGGCAATATTTGGTCCAAGGGCCTTTATGCGATTTATCATTATATGGCTTATAGAGGGCGGGTCGCAATAAATTTATTAAAGCTAAATTTTGAGCTCATATCCTTCAAATAACATTAAAATTAACAGACCCCCCCCCCCCCCCGTGTACGTCTCTGATCCCACCAATATGTGTTAGGATTCAGAGGGGAAGAGCTGATGACGGAATTTTGCTGATAAGGGAGGGAAGGGGTCAGAGATTTGCTGACTTTTGCTGACAAGGGAGGAAAAATGGCTAAAAATTTGTTTGCGTAATACTTGAACGGCCCCATGAGAAAGAGAAGAAATCTCTAACAAAGAGACTGCGTTCCCCAGAAAGTTTTCTAGCAGAAATAATAACACTATTTATTTACAGATAATTAATTCCCCACCTGTCAGCACGTTGACCAATCAGAAATCGAATTTTCACGTGCTGACATGCGGAGTGGGCGTAGGTTGAGAAATGCAATAAATACGCGCGATCGTTTCAGTCGTTTCAGTTATCATCAATAACGCCAAGTGCATACGTATATATCGTGACAAGGTTTTTTTTCTGTACCGTAAAAACGTTGAAATCGCGCAAAATGAATGCAGTAATTTGTTTATGTTTACTTATGGCACTCGTGCCCGAATTGAAAGGTATGTACATCAGAAATAAATATAATACAGTCCAATCCCGTTATAACGAACCCAAAGAGACTAGAGGAATCACTTCGTTATAACGAAATTTCTGTATATAGGAATTTGAGGTTTTTGCATCGGTACCATAGAAACTTATTTGGGAAATTGAAAAAGCTTTCGTTAAAACGGGATTGGACTGTATATACGTTGAAAAAATAATAAGTTCCGGACTATTGGGAATAATGAGAATACAGATAATGCGGGTTCATGCGTTTTCCTTTTTTGGTTGTTTTTTTTTTCAACCTTGCTGTTCAGATATGCATTTTTGAGACACAAATGCAGATTTTTAAGCCTTGTTTTTTTGTCACATCATTCTCTCTACCTCCACTGCATCCATTACACTTCTCTGGGATTTGATATGCTTCCACTACTAGTTTATTGCTCTCAACCAGTTCCCCAAAGTAGGCAATATCGCCCCCTCGTGGGCGATGGAATGGTCGGGGGGGGGGGTTGACGACGATAGAAGCTACGGGTATAACATGGGATCCTATGGGTTCGCTTTAATTGGGCGATGAGAGAAAATTTTTCTGAAAAAAGGGGGCGATGGAACAAAAAGTTTGGGAATCTATGCTCTAAACGTTACCTTTTTGACGTCTTAGATGAAAAAAAAATTAATTTAGGATAAGATAATTGTGTGGAAGAACCTGTGTAAAGGCTAATAAATCTGATGTCACCTGCGAGCTTTTAGTAGAATGTTGCCACCGTCCATTTCATGGAGCCATTCAGCATATACATACGCTCCAAGGAGGGGAAATTCTATCTGTCTTCATAACTTAGTTGGTAGAGCACTCTTCCGGCAAACGAGAGATCGGGGTTTGAGTCCCCGTGGGAGCAGAGATGAATTTTCCTTTCCTGAAACATCGATATCGCCTCACTCAGCCAGTTTTCTGTATCTGTCGTATTTAACATCTTCACTATCAAGTATGGGAGACGGGTGGCAACACTAACAAGAACACGGAACAGGCAGATCTCTGACAATATAAATACGTTAGGCCACGAATATACATATACACACAACACATTCCATAAAATGGAGTAGTCATTGCATAATGCATCATGCATATTATGTGTGCAATCGTATTTACGATTACAAAAATATAATATTTATTGTTGTTTTTTTCCTTCCAACAGCTCAGGTAGGTTTTTCATATAGATGAACGTGCACATTTTGACCATTGTAATAGATATATTTTAATTATAATATAAATTAATATAATATTAGTAAATAATATAAGTTAATTAATAATATAATATAAGTTAAGTTCATTAATATAAGTTAAGATCTTGGTTACAAAGTATGAATGAATTAAATAATTTGTTCATGCATCCACGTTTTCCATTTCTTTTTCTCCTTTGCTGAGTTTTTCTTCTTTCAATGAAGTAAAAATGCTATCATGTAATAATTTTTGCAAATTGATAAGTTTTGTTAATAAAACTTTGGATAATTAATTGAAATTTAACAATTTTTTTGAAATCACTATATATTCAAGATTATAATCTTATTCATCGTTTGAATCTCTCCATAACGTGAAAAATTGCATCATTTTTTTCAGAAATAATCATTATGACGACGGATAATAAATAATTGTCAGTTGTAACATTGATTATTATAAGCAAAAGAAAAACATCGTTCAGTTTATATTTCTTTCTCAGACCATAAAATTTAATTCTTCAAAATAAAGTGTAAAGTACTGATGTACAATAATTTGCATTTTACAAACTTTGAATGTTCTGAAAAATCAATAATAATTGTTATAATTTTGAACGTAGAGCGTAAGTATATTTTTATCCAAACATGCAATATATATATTAATAAAATTACATTATTAAGTAAAAGAAAGCAATATTCACAATTGTCACATAAATTGAAGTCTATCACAAACTGAGTATTGGAAACGTTACATTAAACAGGATGTAAGTAGCGAGATTATTTAGCTCAATAGCAGAAATATATTTATAGTTTTCATTACAATAAGAAAAAACGACTGCACAATAAATGTTCAATGCAAAAATAATAATTTCATACACAAATCACTGTTATAAATTCATTATATATAAATAATTATTTTAAAATAATAACATTGTATAAATTCATAAACATTTTCAAATTCTTTGGATTTCTTCTAAAAGAAGAAAAACTAAAATGCTATTAAAAATGTCCAATTTTTTGTTGCATCAAATAAGTTTCAGTTTCATCTGGTGTAAATAAAATGGAAATCGATGTGAAAAATGTCATCAAAAAGTTGTTTTTGATGAATGTTTAACTTTATATTTATGCAATAAAAAAAATATTCATTACTAAGAATAATAATTAGTATTTTTGTCATCACATCGTATTTCATTTCGTGATTCTACTATTCAGTTTGTAGGAGTAAGTAGC
Organism: Pholcus phalangioides; assembly: GCF_987345545.1. Lineage (NCBI taxonomy): Eukaryota > Metazoa > Arthropoda > Arachnida > Araneae > Pholcidae > Pholcus > Pholcus phalangioides. The sequence continues at coordinate 93,892,543 of NW_028301608.1, read as the reverse complement.
TTACATTTCAAAAACATTTCCCATATTTACCGACTAAAATACATAGGCCAACACTCTGTGTGAATGTATATGTTTCTGTGAAAGTTCGCGGAAATCAGTTCGTGATTGACCCGGCCAATGCCAGAATTTTTAGCTTTGGCCGGCTATCACAGAAATACCCCGACATCGCTAAGAAATTAGCAATGACAGAGTCATCTCAAGAAGAAGACAATATGGAAGTAGTAGGGGGTGTGAGGAGCAAGAAAGCAGTGACAAAAACTATTCGGTTTATTTTTAAAGTACTGGACTGATTAAATGCATTTTAATGTGAACACAGAGACGGAAAGGAATTGGATTTAGTCTTTAAGCTTTAAAATACATTTTGTGGAAGTTGGAATACTTATCAAAATCCAACTAAATTACGATTGACCAGTTTTTCCAATGGACGTAAATTCGGTATGGAAACTTTGCATAATATTTCTTTTGTAATTTTAATCGCGGTTCTGAGCAATAATTATGTACTTTCATGACTTTATATTGTCAGAATTTCGTTCATCTTCAAATAATGAACCATTTCAATTACTATTATCAATGTATTTTACAATTTCAACTGGACTTCGTTTCAAATGCGGGCACTTGTCTTATACGGACAATTTTTTTTCATGAAGAGAGACCACTGAGGATACTCGTGATTATGGCTAGCGCCGGTATTAAAGAAACGTCGAGTCGGAGCTCAAACTTACGAAGCCCTGAGAGACTATTTTTCATTGAACAATGCCCACGAAAACCTAAATATGACAATATCTAAATTGATAATCACGGAAATTTATCAAGTCAAAATTTCTCTTCGGAATCTCTAAGGAGTAATTATACTCTCTCCAAAGAGTTAGTGACAAATTTTACAATATACTAGTGCGTGTTTTATCTTCTTTGGGCAGTGCTGCCACCTGCATTTCTACTTATTATTTATAGATCGGCGAGTAAATGAATGTATGTATGTATGATCAATCATAATGTGAATCAAAATCAAAACAAGAGACCATACGTCCCGTATTTCCCGGGAAAGTCCCGGTTTTTTCTGTTTTTCTTTCCGTCCCGACTTTTTAGCGAAAGTGTCCCACTTTTTACACGAAGCTTACCTGAATTTTTATTCATTATTGAAGTCAAAGAATGAAAATACTTTCCCACTCATAAATTATATTATGATAACTATAAAAGAGAATATTAATCTCTCACATTTGTCTTGGTGAACGTTTTATTTCGTGGAATTCATTTAAATCCACTGCAATTTGCAGTAATGCTTTATTTCCCACCATTTTGATTTTTACGTAATTTCTCCTATATTTGGCAACTTTATTTACTTTTGGCGATAATTGGCGATGTCCCGTATTTTCCCGTATTTGGAACCCCAATTTCCCGTATTTCTTTCGAGGAAATATGGTCAGCTCACGTATGAGTATTTGCAAGCGTTCAAGCAGAAACTTAAATTTTTATTTCGTATGAAGGGTGTAAGTATATAATTGAAATTATTTTTATTAATTTAATGTGACAAAAAATTTGCTTTGCACATTATTAAATTAACTAACGTGGCTATCTGATTAAAATCATGCTTATAAATATATTATTTTATAGTAGAAGGAATAACGAATAAAAATTCATAAATGATCAAATTAATAATAATAACTCATATCATGCTTATAGAATTAATATTCTCTCACACAAATGAATGAATGCAATAAATAACCCATGGGATCCAATACTAAGAATTCAATTATTCGAAAGTATATACAATAGCATTTCTACTTTCCCATATAAAAGACGTGGGTTTTTTTTTTAACAACAAAACCTTTTTAGCTTCAAATCTCAATAAAACATTACGGTACGCTATGCCATAAACATGGCCGCAACTTTTAACGTGAATGCATAATTGAATGGGGTGTTAGGTACTGACTTAAAATGAAACGCGTATCATTGGGATTTGTCTCAAAAATATCTTGCAGCACCATTAGCTTCAATTTGCGTTGCGAACCTCTCGCGATATAGCGTAAAGCAATTTCGTCGAAAGCGTGCTGGCAGCCTCGTGCACAGACCGGAAAAGACATTGTTACGAACGGTAGATACTATCTTTGCTAATATTTAATTAATAATATTTTATATATCTTTTAATACGTTTGTAACTTTGCGTTCTATGTTATTCATGCATCGAAATGAAAATGAAAAAATAAGTCACAGAAATAAAGTGGCAGAAAATGTCCGAAAAAATTTTGAGAATGCTTATCTACAGTGTGATAATTATTGTGTAAAATACAATAATTAAGTAAACTAATCATTATAAACCCCCGAGGGGCACTGAATTGCTTCTCGCTAGATGCTAATGTTGCTCCCTGGTGGGTAGAATGCGTAAAGTTGACTGAACTGAGCTGAATTGAGATTTATTTGCCAGTCCCACGACACAATTTTTAATGGTCGCTCTACTGGTCTTAGGCGTGTTCCGCTAAGGAAGTGACATATTTTGTAAAGTGTAAATAAGTGTGTGTATGATGGTATGTTGAGACAAAGTTGGGAATTGAATTAAGCTCCAGCCATTTTTGTAATTTTCTCGCAAGTAAAATGCCGCCGAGTCCAAACAGCACCTAAAAAAGAGAAAAAAGAATGGCTCAAGTGCAACGGCGAGAGCCCGCCTGCTTCAGGATTGGCTGCTGCTCTGAAAAATAAGCAAGGAGGTAGAAAAAATAAAGTCCAGTGGTGAAAGAAAGAAGAGAAGAGATAGAGAGTTTTTCTTTTTACAAAATTTTTTAGATTTTTTGGGTTTTTTGAGATTTTTGAGAGATTACATAAAAATAAGGAAATAAAAAACCATAGGTGAAAATAACGCTTAATAAAGAGGACGAGACAAAAAGAGAGGGGAAGAGAAAAGAAGGAGGGGTCCGGCCCGAGACAGGAAGCTCGGGAACTATTGGCTGACCGGTACTTTACGTCAGGCGGTCTAAGGCGCCAGACTCAAGGTTGTATCGACATTTCAAGCGCCAATGACTTCTTCAGTAGTGACATAGATTTATCTATGCTCATCTGGATTTTCTCCGTAACCTGTTCGAGGTGGAGGCCTTCCTTTTTCATTAGCTTGATCATGGTGGCTTGGAAGGAGATGGCCAACTCGTCGACCGGGTCCGACTGGCTTTCTTCCGCACTTGTGTCAGGGGAGAAGTTGATCGCTTTCGGCTGTTTCCTCACTGCTGGCGCTGACGGACGTTTCGTCGTTGTATGGCCTCCTTGAGTCTCGGGAGCTGGTTTCTGGGTTCTAGCTTTCGCATCTTGCTTGGATTTCCTATTGTAGGGGGAAACGATACAGTTTCTGTAGTTTGCAGTGTGAAACTGTAAGCAGTTTACACACTGGGGTTTGTCCACTCCTCCTCGAATGTTGGTACAGTTCTTGGTGGCGTGTAGGCGAATGAACTTCACGCATCTTTCTGGAGCCAGGAAGGTTGCAGAGTGGTGTCCCCAAGATTGACAGCGGTAGCATATCGCGTGCTTCTGGGTTCCGCGTACTCGATACTTCTCAACTTTTACTCGAAGATGGTCCAGTACAGTGAGGTCCAGGATTTTCGCCGATTCCGGGACGTTTGGCATATCCACTTTCCAGAAGGGCAGCTTGACACCGTCTCATCTGCTGGGCTCTGTATACTTGAAACCCTTCGTCCTGTAAAGAAAGAATGACATCCTCGGTAGAGAATTCCGGATCTAGTCTTCTGACTATATACGAGTCAGGTTTTTCAGAGTCCAGTGTGAAGAATCGAAAGGCAATATTCTGCGAATTGCAGTGCCTAGTTATGGCTATGTGATCATTCTCATTTCTGGGAAAATCGTGACCTTTTCTCAGTCTAGCCTTGAATTCGCTCGTACAGATGTTTCCAAGGTCGCTTGCCCTCAGTAGAGATGAGTATTGGCGGTATTTTCGGTCGGCTGGGTTTAGCTTCTTTTTTCAGGCTGGATCCTATTGGCTCGATAGCATTAGGAGGCGGAGTCGCAGTCCCATTGCTCAGAGCTACAGGAGGTGTCTCCGGCTGATGGGGGACACACGATTGGCTCATTGATGACCATGGGCGTGGCTGGAGCATCATGAAGCATGGATGTGGGTTCTTCAATCATCGTGGAGTTCCCCGAGAGCGGGAACGGGACCGGCGTGAATAAATCTAGACAATAACCTCGTAGGCACCTTGGGCATGGGTTCCAGCTCCTTCCTCTTCGTCTTCTTCCTTTTGCGTACAATATCACAAGAGTCCAAGGGGCACTTATCTGTCAGATGGAAAAAGTTTTCCACTATTGACTGCATGATCGCGTTAATTTTCGTAGTGTCCGTCAGCATCCTTCCTTCCTGAAAAAGAAGAAATGTTTCTCTAAAAAAAGAATCGGCCTTGCATGTCCTTTGGGTATTTCGGGGCGCCATGATGTTGTCTCTCTGCCCATCTATCTTGAACAGGAAGGCAACAGTCGTCGTTATCGCGCTGTTGTCTCTGTCTAATTCACTGATGGAGTCATCTTCAAGCGTTCTCTTCAGCTTTTTCCCCAGGATGGTCCATTTCGGTGTATTAGACGGGATCAGCACCGAGTGGAGGTAGCAACACTTCAGTATACTACAGCTTGGCATATTACCTATAAGAGAAATCTGAAAAAGTGAAAGCAGCAGAAAAGAACATGTACTGTGTGTAATGAGCTTTCTAGAACATGTAAACTGCTCGTTTGCTCGTCACGACAGCACGTATCAGAATGTGTAAAATTCAGACCAGACTAGACCAGAATTAAATTTTGAGCCGATTCCTAGCCCATGGGGCCAACTGCCGGCATAAAAACTGGCCAAGAAGGCCTATGAAGACGAAAAAGTGATAATGTTTGTAGATAGTTATATGTTGCATGTATGTGTAGTGAATGTAAAGAATTGGTCAAAAGTCATGATGTAGCGAAAAGCAGGTAAACGCCGCCACAACCAAGAAGCAAGTCCCACAGTCAGCAGTCAGCAACATCTGTTCGAAGTGGAATGGGGGAAAAACATCACATGTGGGTCGTGACCCAAAAAACCCCCAGCAAAAACATCAAAATTGCATATAGGTAATAAAGTTCTGTTTCAACTCAGTGCATCAGAAATCAATGGGGATTTAAGTTGGTAAAATTTATCTAAACAATACGAGTTCAACCAAAAAGACACTTCGCACTCTTTTAAAAAAAAAACACAAAACATTTACATATTAATACGCCATTCAAAGTCCAGTGTGCAATTTGATTGAGAAAAACTTATGAATATATAAGTCAAAAGATGCAGGTCAGATAGATACGAATAATGCGAATAGGTGCGAAAAATGTCGAATAGATGTGAATAATGTCAAAAAATACAAATAGGTGCGAGAAATGTCGAAAAGCAAATAATTACAGAGTATGAAAAAGTGTGGATATGTAAAAATAAAGAGGAGAATGTGCATTTCAAAAAATATATATACATGAAAGGAAAATACTTTTACAAATTTTCCCATGTAAGGAGCCCAATTTGCTTGCACCTCCTATATTTTCTCAAGAAGTTAGTGTCATAATCAACAATCTCCTTCAGATGTTCAGATTGAGAATTAAACATTCGATCTCTCTCTCTCTCTCTATCTCTCTCTCTCTCTCTCTACCTCTCTCTCTCTCTCTCTCTCTCTCTCTCTCTCTCTCTACCTCTCTCTCTCTCTCTCTCTCTCTCTCGAATTGATCATTGTTTAATTTCTTTATTGTTTGTTTGATTATTTATGTATGTGAAGATGTGAGGTATATCCAAGTCTTGTCTGATGTTTATTTCACGAACAAACCAAGGGGCTCCAACAAATTTCCTGAGTATTTTGTTCTGCGTGTCTGTAATTTTTTGATGTTCATTTTACAAGCATGCGCTCAAGCTAGCGAGGCATAGAGTAAAGTAGGTCTTATTATGGATTTAAAGAGAATGATTTTGTTCTTTAATGAAAGTTTTGCCTGTGGAAATGTGATACGATTGAGCATTCCCAAAATTCTATTAGATTTGATTATTACATGATCAATATGTAAAGAGAAGGATAGATTTTTATTGAGAATACAGCCCAAGTATTTTATTTGTCTAGCAGGACTTAATGACTGTGTGCCAATTTGCAGTCGCCTGCCTGGTAATTCGCGACTTCTAATAAACCAAAAAAATTTACATTTGTCACTGTTCAGCTGAATGGCAGATTGATCACACCAGTATTCTATTTCATCCATAGTTTCTTGTAAATTGTCGAAGGCCTGATTTGCGTCACTACTGCTGCACAAGACTGCACAGTCATCTGCAAAGAAGGATATTATTCCATTTTGCGGACAAGGTATATCATTAATGTATAGGAACAGTTTTGGCCCCAACACAGTGCCCTGAGGCACAGAGGCATGAATTTGTTTTATCGAAGAAAGTGCATTTTGTATTTTTACTTGAAAAGTTCGACCTAAAAGATAGTGATAGAAGAATATGACCATATGCGAAGGCATATTTAAATCAATGAGTTTGGAAAGCAATGTAGCATAATTGCAACGGTCGAATGCTTTTGCTATGTCTAAGAATGATGCAGCCACAAAGTCAAAATTGTTGAAAGCTTCATTTATGAACTCTGAGACTCTGACTAGCTGTGCTGTGTTACACAAGAGTGCTCAGGTCGAAACCTGTGTTGTTCGGATCTAATTAAGTCATTTTCAAAAATGAATTGAGTAAGTCTGTTTGCAACGATTTTTTCAAGGATTTTACTCCAGTTACTCAGTAAGCTGATTGGTCTGAAGTTTTGTGCCAAAAGTGGGTCAGTCCCAGTTTTGTGAATTGTTTTTAGGACAGAATGCAGCCATAGTTTTGAAAAATAATTTAATGTTAAGGCACCGTTAAAAATATCTGTTACGTGAGTGATGATATTTTCTGGCAGGCATTTTAAGGCCTTATTGCTAATTTCATCAGCACCTGGTGCTTTTTCGATGTCCAATGAGTTAATGATAGAATTAATTTCATCATTGGTTGTGAGGTCCATGTGACTAGTTCAATTATTTGTGTGATGGTGAGAGAGAGAGAGAATGAATTGTGCGACTTTTCTGCGAAGTTGTAATTTTGTATTGTTTGGCTGGTTCCTATTAGGTGAAAATTGTCCTTCGTAAGTTGTTGCGAATGCTTCGGCAATTTCCTGATCTGTGTAAACAATTGTGTTGTCTGTTTTTTTAATTTTGTTAATTCGTGAAGTCTTGGGCTTACAAATTCGCCAAGCTTTCCATAAATTGCCGTTTTCTGCCGTAGCATTTCCTACAAAATCGGAAAAACGGTCATTGATATGAGATGCAACTTCTTTTTTGATCTCCTTTTGGAGTCTGTTTAAAATGATTCTGTCTAAGGCACCTCTGTACCTCTCTCTGCCACTTTTTCCTAACTCTATTTTTATGTCTAATTTTGTCTAAAATTTCTTTAGGCAAGCCAAATTGATTTTCAAATTTTTTTTTTTTTTTGAGTAGAAGATGCTTTAATTGTGAAACTAATAAGATGAGTCAATTTGTCAACCGCTTGATCAATGTCATCACTATTTGGATTGTCAACAGTTTTTAGTGTTGTTGAAGAAGGCCTGTCATTATAAGCGTTCCAGTCAATGTGATTTACCAAAAGTCTTTTTCTGGATACTAAAAAGTCAATGTTGAAGTACAGGGGATTTTGAGAAGTATACAACATTGCCTTAGTAAATATCTGTATATCACACAAAAAGTTTTTTGCCAGTCCGAAATCGATAACATCCGGCGAACCTCTGTTTTGAGCAGGGAAATGGGTTGGTTGTGGGGAAGAGATCACTTGAAGAAAATTGTCAATACAGAATTTTCTAAGAATTTTACCATTTCCATTTGTTGACTTGGAGAAAAACAGAGAAGACTTACAGTTCCAGTCACCTGCTACTAGGACAGGTGATCTGGTGTTGAATATTTCTTTTAGAAAATTTAAGTCCAAGCTGTTATTAGGCGGTTTGTAAATTGCACAAAAGTTCATTGAAACTCTATATGTATAGAGACCGCTACAGCTTCAATATCAGTTGAATCAGAAAGAATAATTTGTTGATAGGGAATACAATTTTTAATAAATATACAGACCCCTCCCCCTCGGTTATGTAGTCGATCCCGTCGGACGCATTGATAACCACTTATATTAAAAACCGTACTGGGAAGGAACCAAGTTTCATTGATAAATGCAATATCTATTTGATAATCAAGAAGCGTTTGAGTAAATAAGTGTTTTAAGCCTCTAAGGCAATTGGTGTTCCAGGCCATTACAATGAGTGGCCTAGGAGGAGCATCAATTGTTTGAGCTATTGTTGCGCGTTATTAAAATGGTAATCAAAGCTGAGTGTATTTGTTGAATTTTGTTGTTGTCAATGTTAGCCCCTTTCAACAATATTCCAAATTGATTAAGTTTTCAGTGTCCGTACAATTTTTAGTCATGTTGTCAGGGTTGGAATGATTACTTTGTATTTTTTTTGTCAATGAGATAGCATTTTGATCAGAAAAGTCCACTTCATCATTTGAGGTAAGATAGCTATCATCATTTAATGTGTCTGTGTCACTCATATCCAGTTCTTCTGTGTAGATAATAAGTTGGTTCCCTTTTTTTCTTTCTTTTTTGGAGAAAATAAATGCTCCTCTCTCCCTGAGGCTTATAAACAAATCCTACTCTCCTAGCAACATTATAGAAATTTTGTGCATCGTGACTGGTCGAAGTTAGGGTGTGCCATTACGTCACTCATAGTGAAATACTTGACGAAGTTGAGCGTGTTTTTTTTTCTCTATCGTTTTATTTTTCGCACGTGGTTTCAGGCGATTTCTGCGATTCCTCAAAATTCATTGTTTTATTTTATTAATTTCAAAAAGGCTTAAATTATATTATTTACACTCATGTCCATAAATTAAGGATAATGCCAGCACCGGCAAATAAAGGTTCAGAAACAAAACAAACGTTACTTATTCATAAAGCCCATTTATTAAACAAAAGATAAAGAACAAAAACGATGGTGTGTGTACGATACCATTCATAAAAACTACGATTTTTGCTCCCTGGAGCAATTGTAAAAAATATCTCCTTTACAAAAACTATTACATGGTTGGTATGATGGTTAATACATTGTCTCCCATGCGATGAAATACAGTCCGTACAACGCCTAGGCATGCCGAGTATCAAATTATCGATTTGATCTTGGGGAAGATCACTCCACTCAGCAAGCAATGCTCTCCGAAGTTCCGGTACACATGTAGGAGGTGGTTGACGGGCTGCAACTCGTCGGCCAAGCATGTCCCACACATGCTCTATCGGATTCAAGTCAGGTGAGAATGCTGGCCATTCCATACGGGTTATATCTTCAGATTCAAGGCATTCGTTTACGATGTTTGCTCGGTGAGGACGGGTGTTGTCATCAATAAACACAAATTCTGCGCCCATGGCACCCCTAAAAAAACGTACATGTTGTTCCAGAATGATGTCCCGATAAATTCGGGCTTTCATGGTTCCGGTTTGAACATGCAGATCTGTTCTGGAACCCAGTATAATTCCACCCCAAACGAGCAATGCTGCACCACCGTAACGGTGTCGTTCAATGATGTTGTCTTGGTGGTAACGGGTACCTGGCGTTCTCCATATGAAAGTCCGTCGTGAATCAGACTGCAAGCTAAACCTGTACTCGTCGGAAAACATCACACAAGCCCACTGTGACGATGTCCACATTGCCTGTTTTCTACTCCAGGCTAATCGCTGTCGACAGTGAGTTGCCGTGAGCGGAACACATCTGACAGGCCTGCGAGCATATAGACCAATATCTACCAAACGTCTGTACACGGTTTGCCTTGAAACTGTGGTACCCGTAGCTGACGAGACAGGTCGGATGCTGTGCTCCGTCTGCTTCTTTCGGCAGTTACTGCCAAATACCGGTTTTCATTCGGTGTTGTAACTCTGGGGCGACCTGTACTGTAACGTCTACTGACATTTCCGTTATCTTGGAATCGTTGCCAAAGCCTAGAGATGACACTTTGGGGAATTCCAAGTTCCTCGGATACTTCCATCTGAGTACGCCCACATTCCAGGCGGCCGATAATTCTACCACGTAAAAAATCATCTACATGCGTCCCCTGTGTCATAACTATTCGCTTATGGCACTGAGCGCCTTACAGAACTCTTGTGAACAATTTTACTTCTTTGCCACCATTCCTTATATACCCCCCCCCCCTCTTACACTCCCGTCATTGTGACGTACTATCGGCATCATCTGGTGGCTTCCTGAAATTTGCATATCATTCTTGCAGATGAGTGATAATTCTACAGGTTAAATTTTTACTTCAGATTTCGATTTCCGTGTGATTCTAAATTATCCTTAATTTATGGACATGAATGTATTATTAATTACATTTAGAGATACGTAAACTTCGCAACAAAAAAAAAGTTTTAAAATCAGAAATTTCGCATTTATTCGCAATAAGGAATTCCAAATGAAAAAATTTGACATTCGTTAGTTAATTAAAAAAAACACACACACACAATAAACAACTCTCGAATAAGTAAAACATAGTTCAAATGAAAAATTTCGCATTTAAAAAAAACGCCTATATTACTGGAAAGTGTTAAAGTACTTGATTGGAAGCTAACATTGTAGTACAGTCGAATCCCGTTATAACGAACTTCAAGAGACCGGAGAAATCTCTTCGCTATAACGAAATTTCGTTATAAAGGAATTCCAGATTTTTGCATTGTTCCTATGTATACTTACCTGGGGAATTAGAAAAGTGCTCGTCAAAACGAGATTTTCGCGGTAACAGTATTCTTTAAAACGGGATTCGACTGTAATACATCTACTTTACCCTAATTTAACATTATTTTTCGAATGTTTTTTTTATCATCTTTTTTCGAAATTCCAAAAAGTTGCACATACAGTCCAGTGCACTTATAACATAACCCGCATGTAGCATAAACCGTGGATATAGCATAGGTTGTATAATCCTTAGAATTTGGCCCCATTCATACCAGACCAGACCAGAATTGAACATTTTCGTTGGTTCCTAGCTTTTGCAGGCTGTCTTCCGATCTACAAATTGCCCGGGATTGGCATATGAAGGAAAAGACAAAACGGAAGGTTTTAGGGTTCTAACCCCCAAGCCGAGATTATAGTGTTATTTTGCAGGAAAAAACGTAACCCCCCTCGAGAAATAAAAAAAATTGAAACCCCCCTTGAGAAAATTCTGCGTACGCCTATGAGTGAGCGTATCTGTAGAGAGAATTTTTATGTCAATCCAAGTGGGTAATTTACAGATATTTGAATTCAGAGCACTCATCACGAGAAATATTTACTATTATTTTGAAGGAACATTTGTTATGGGGGGGGGGAAGGGAGGGAAAGAGGAGCTAGTGTTGTGTTACCCAAAAATCCCCCACAGATAATATGAATAATTGAGAGATTTTAATTAGAGATTTATGTCACAGATATGCCGTTAACATAATGAATATCAAAAACTGAGTAATTTTCAAAAACAATAAAATTATAATAATTGCAGTATACAATTGTTGATACAATTATCGATCACAATCCACAAATGCCCACAAAACAAAAATAAGTGTGTTATATCTTATAAGTTTACGGAAAAAAAGGAATAAATGAGAACATATGGGATATATTTGTGGTTGACACATTGCATTTAATCTCATGTATGAGATTAAATGCTATTATATATGCACATAGGTGTTACGCAGAATTTTCTTGGGGGGGGGGGAGTTCAATTTTTTTTCCTTCTCAAGGGGGGTTACGTTTTCCCAGCAAAATAACACTACTATAATCAGGACATGAGGACCCCCCCCCCCCCCCCGCTTTGCGTACGCCATTGCATATTCAAATAAATGCGGGTTACCATATTTCAACAGAGTACTGATATGGTAAATATATAACACAGATTTTTTTTTTTAAAGTACAAAGCTAGTTCATTGTCCAGGTCACATCTAACACATCCATAGGTCCGGGATGCGTTGTGGGAACTCAATGGCCCATTCATAGTCTATATATTTTTACCTCTGTTATAACATACCCTGCTTAAAAACACACTGGATAAAACTAACAAAAAGAGTGGTCTTAACCCAGAAAATAATCCCGGGGCATCCCGTATGGCGAACTACTGTATATTTACGAGGCCGGGGGTTAGTATTCCTTACGAAGGGTAGAAATTTGAAAAGGAAGGTACGCGTGGCATGCGATTGTTCGAATAGAAGAGCCGGATTCTATGGACTCGGGCTGAAGAATTCGAAGAGAGAATACGCATGTTCGAAAGGCTGCTGTAGGCTAGCAAGAATTATAGTAGCTGTATATATAAATGAAACCGTTTCTACGTTCTCAAATCCTTCTTCTTGTGGGTTTTTGAGCAGCTCAAGTACCTGTCGAAGAAGTACGGGAGATCTCCGGCAAAGTATTAAGACCAGAATGACTGCATTCGATTTGTGTTAACGAGATGTACTTGCAGACATCAAAAACCTTCTTTGATATATCTATGCATTCCTCAGATATGGACGTTTAAGTTATTTCATTATGCAACTTTTTTGCAAATCCACAGAGTATCGTCAGATGATTCAAAAGGCTTATTCACGTCAAAAGTTAAAAATACTGTTGTATTTCGCGTACAAGGTATTAATTAATTTTAGTGTTTGAGATGCAATTTAATCATCGTAAAAATTTTCATGTTACACTCGATATCTCACACCAAAACCAATATTCTGGACATCATCCACGTCATGAAAAAAACGTTTCACAATTTGTTTTATCAAATATGATAAAAGATATGAGATATGAGATATTTTATATCTTTGCAAATTTATTTAAGCAAATAATCGAATTTTTCATTTGTGATACAGTATAAGGATTCTCGTGAGACCGGTTAGATATTTATCCTTCTCTTAATTTTCTTCACTTGTATTTCCAAGGGGGTAAGTGTTATCAGACATCGATGTAGATTTAATATTTTTGCTCTTCCAGAAACAAACAAATTTTCCGTATTTATCTACAAATAATCCGCAGATCACATGTTAAAAACATCTAAATATTTTTAGTAGCAATTATATACATAGGATGTGTCTCATAAATTCGTAAATAGTTTAAAGTATCATAAAAATTCAAGAAATTGATGTATTTGAATGCGATTTGCGAAAAAGTTATTCCCACGAAGGTCGATTTTTTTTTGTTAAAAAAATTATTTCTAATTTTTATCGACCGAGGGACAGAAACACCAGTCCTGCAGGAGTGACTGGGCCTGAAACTTTCTTCAATATCCTCTGTTTCCGTTACGTTCGTAAAGCTTAAGCCGGCGATTCGTGGCTGAGGTAACGCTTCCCCTGCAGTGCTTTATACACCATTTTGTCAACACTGCAATAAAACCTAAAATATAAGCGCTAGTAACAGGAAAGTTCAGAAAAATGATTAATTAATTTAATTAATTTATTTATTCAATATTGCTTGGCCGAGGCCTATACAAGGGAATGCGGTGGTGAAGTTTGACAGAGGAGACGATTGATGTTACAGAGGAAATCAGAAACCGTCGTACAATCAATAATTTTTGATGGGAGGTTGTTCCAATCGTTTATTGTTCCAGGAAAAAAATCAAATTTGAAACAATTTGTGGATGCAAAGATGGGTTTCAATTTTTGTGAATGGTCAATTCTGTTTGGAAAGTATGAAGCTGGAATTAGAAAATTGGAAGTGTCGATATAAAAATTGCCATGAAGGATTTTGAAAAGGAAAGTTAATCGAGAGATATGTAAACGGTTGAAAAGCGGTTTCATGGTGAGTTGGCGCTTGAGTTCGGTAATGAGGCAGAGGATGGCCAACAGTTAAAAATGAAGCGGGAGGATTTATTTTGAATAGATTCTAATTTGCCGATATTTGAGAGAGTATGGGGTCCCAGATTTCACAGACATATGAGAGTACAGGAAGGATGTAGGTTTGGAAGCAAAGATGTCTGAGGTGACGGTTGGAGTTTTTGAAGTTCCGACGAAGAAAAAATAGTTTTTGGAGACACTTATATGAAAGACGTAATCAACATGGAGATTCCAACGAAGGTCGGCAGAAATAATTATACCCAGATGTTTATAACTAGAAATTTCGGTGATTAAAGAGTTATTGTTAGTTTAAGAAGAATCGAGGGGAAGTCTTTTGCGAGTAATTTTTATAGAAGCTGTTTTTTTAAGAATGAAGGGGTAATTGCCAGGGCGAGCATCATTCCGATACAATGTTAAGGTTATTTTGGAGCGATGCTTGGTCGGATTCGTTGTACACTGTTTGGAAGATGGCGCAATCATCTGCAAATAGTATGATGTGGCAATTGATGGAATTAGGGAGATCGTTAATATAAATCAAAAACAATAATAGCGAGAGAACCGAACTCTTGGGCGTGCCAGACTTAACTTGGAGAAATGGGGAGTTCTGGCCCTTGAAGGAGGCAAACTGACTGCGGTTGGGGGTAAGGAAGACTTTCACCCATTTAAGCAGTTCAATACATAGGATAAGGTTTTGAAGTTTAAGTAGAAGTTTATTGTGGTGCACCTTGTCAAAAGCTTTAGAGAAATCCAAGAAAATTATATCAATTTGGACGTTTTTTGTCGATACTGCTTGATAAATCATGTATGAAAAGAGCTAATTGGGTAGTTACTAATAAATATGATCGAAAGTCGTGTTGATTTGAGGAAAAATAAGTTTATATTGAATCAAGGTGCGAGTGGATTTCCTTGGCAACTATGTGCTCAAAAAGCTTGCAGTAAGTAGAAGTGATTGCGATGAGTCTGAAACTAAGGGGATTTCAAAGAAAACCTGATTTATGAATTGGGATAATCTTGCTAATTTTCCAGTCAGAGGGCAAGTTAGATGAGTTTAATGAGACGTTGAAGATAATTAAAAAGTTCGTTGGATATAACTAATCGTTCACCCTGCATTTTATAGGGCTCTGGTTTGCTTATTTCCAGTTATTTGTTTTCATACAGCACCCTCTATACACAAAAATTCTAAATTTTCCGTACTATATACTCCCCTTTCGTGAGATTAACTTTTTCGCACACCACATTCAAATGTTCCAATGACTTCAGTTTTTAGGAATTAAAGTCAACAAATTTTATAAGGAATGGGGTCTACAGTAGACCCTCGAATATCCACCCTAATGTGAAGGAAGGGCGGGCCGGAGTTCTAAAAATACTCATTTTCTACCCCATTCCTATTTATGTTTTCCGACCTCTGAGTACAGGTCAGTAGGCTTACTATAATCAAAAATTAACATTTTAATTTTTTTTTTATTAATTTCGACGTGAGACTGAACTTCAATTACAAGAAAACGAGGAAAATAATATATTTATGTATAAATTTTTTACCTGAAGCAAGTAAGTGTGAATATAAACAATTCCTCTATTAACCCCAAGGTTGAAACACTCACTTTTTCTCTTCAGTTGACTTTTGGGAAAGATACATGGTACTCAAACTCATACGTTGCAAATACAGTGATACCTCGTCTTACAGAGATAATTCGTTCCGGAATCACGTTCGTTAGCTGGAAACTTCGTAAGCCGAGTAACCTCCGGATTTACCCATATGAAGGCCCTAAGGACTCAAGTTATTTTTCTGTGACCCGCCCCCCCCTTCCCAACAAGTCCCCTTTACTCTCAACGTTTAATGCATGATCCGCGACTCATGGCAATTAGATCTGTTTACAATTTTTTGATCTGTTTACAATGTTTGCAACGAGAGTAAGGGTGCGATTATAGTGTATCCCGGGTTCAGAATCAGGTGGTGGGAGGGGGGTTTACTCGTGCCGGGAGGGTGCTCATCATCGAGCTTATATTATTGAAGGGAGCCTCCAGCCGCCGCGACGGCAGTGACATCGAATCAAGGAAATTGACGGAAAACAAGGAAAATCTCGGTGAAAACACAGTTCGTCTCCCTGCCAGTTTCCCCATTAAAATGCATAGTTCAGTCCCTGAATATTTCGTTTCAAAAATTAAAAAAAAAAGATCGAGAACTCACCTAAAAAAAGATTAAATTATTTATTTCATTAATACTGGAATAATTTCCTTCATTAATGCTGAAGAATTCCTTACATCAATTCTGGAGAATTTTCTTTCAGTAATTCCAGAATTACTGAAAGAAAATTAATTCCTTTATTAATTATTGTTTCTTTAATTAATTCTGGAATCATCTTTCATTAATTCTGGAATTATCTTTCATTAATTTTGGAATTATCTCATCTATGCTGAAATTATTTCCCTTTCGTTTATTGGTTTAAACTATTTATGCCATTACAAAATAACGGGGATTGCGTGTGTTTTCACCGAGCCACGTTATCTTCCGACGAATGATGTTTCGGACACCGTTCTCAGCACTGCCAAAAGGCGCAGACCGCTGACGTCATACTCCCTCCAGTAATATAAGCTCGATGCGATCGGTGTATTCCCTTCCATCTGCAGACAATATTCATTGTTCATTTGGTTTCGTTCCCAACCACATGTAAATGCATCAAAAATTAGTTTCTTCTGCAAATTATTTCATCAAATCTAATCATAGTTTGAATTTCTCTCACAAATGAAACATTTGTTCCAATTATTATTTTGCCAAAATAGGCAACAAATAAGGCAAATATACGGGAAATACGAAATTCCTAATGCATTTTCAGCACACAGTGGGTGTGTTCTTCAGAGAAAGAATATACAGGGTGGTAACCCCCCTACGGTGGAACACACCCTTCATAAATATCGGTCGCCAAATAATTATACTCGTGATTCCTTGTGCAAAACTGGTTCGGGAAAGTGTTTTCAGTTTTTCGATTTGACCCATAATTAATGAGTTATAATGCTTTGAAAATTTATGACGTCACTTCCAAATGCTGCCAAATTCACCCAATGTACTTAAATGAATAAAGTATCTCCAATAATTTTAAGATGAGATTTTTTTCTATCAGTTCCGATTCAGAAGTTCTGGAGGATTTACATGTTGTATCACAGCTTTTGATTGTAATTCTACAACACAATTAACTGAGTAACACAACAAGCATAATGAATGAAATAGATCAGTTACAAATTGTCACTATTACAGTCTAACAATTACAGTTTGAAAATTTTACGATATCTCATTTGTCATGAATTATGCGTATGAAAGAGTAGGCTCGTACTCAAAACCATATTTGAAACAACAGACAGTAAACACATGGCTTTCATTTCGAAAATTGAGAACCGGGAGGAGAAGGGGGTAAGTATGATTTTTCGGGGAAAAAAAAATTAAGAAACGAAATGCACCTATATGAAAGAGCAAAGGGGCAGCAAAATTAGTAGTGCCTAGGACGGCGACATTTCAAGTCCGTCTCTGTTCAGAGGGGGGACCGGGGCAATTGCCCTTTTACAAATACGCCTCCTTTCCAGACATGACAAGCACAATTATTTTTAATTGGTCATTTTTTTGGCCCAGTTTGACCTAATTGGTCCTTGATCTACAAAAATCAAAATCCAATCCAGTAAATACACCCAAGAATAAGCCTTCACCTGAAAAAATGATCAATTTCTGCGCGAATCATGCAGGCTGGAATAAAAAATTTCAAAGTAGTCCATATCTTTCTTGTAAAAAGGTAAAGTAAAAGTTTATTAATATTTCAGCTCGACAAAAATGAATGGCAATTAAAAGGAAATGAGAAATATTCATTGCAACATGCAGAATCGGTATGAAAATGTGACTCTCGATGAACAGAATCAATAGAAAATATCCGAGAAACCACTAATTATTTTGAATATGTCACTTCATAAAATGACTAATTTGATTGAAAATTTCTGATCTCACCTTCGTCTCTCCTCTTTCTGAAGTCACCTTCGTCAAGCTACCATTTTTGCAATCTTCGTTGAAGTTTTTTACGTGACTGTTTCGATGAGATTTTAAAATAACTCAAAATATATTGCCCTGTTTCATTGATCAATATGTAATCTGATTACAACGACAGCGTGTAAAAACGATCGCGTAGTAAACACAACGCACTGTATGCACCTTCCCCAGAAAAATTTGACTTGATAGTGAAAGAGAACAAATTACCACATTTTGGGGAAAAAAAGTGTTGATTTAGTTAAAAAAAAGAAAGAAATTCAAGTAGACTTTCATTTGGCCAACACTTTACAAATCTGGTGATAAATTTGCCAATATAGTGGATGAAACTAACACGTGATTACACGTAACAACAAGGTTACACTATAACGCTACATTCAGGAAAAAAAGCTCCAATCGTGAAAGAAGATGGCCGAACTTGGCTTCTAATATGGGATTGAATATTTCAGTTCATTTTCTAGAAATGACAACACGCTGCTGGTGGAGAAATGCACTTTCGTTCGGTGTTTGGCATATAACTGACCGTTTGAAAAATGACACGCAACAAAATTTCAAACCCTTATAACTCACTTAATCCGATCCAAAAACGGAAAACACTTTTTTGTATAAGTTTTTCACAAGGAATCGTGTGTAATTATTAGGCCGTTGATAGTTACCACCTTGTATAACCACTAGCCAAGCTGACCGAGGATCCCACTTGGGTTAGATTCCAAAGCTTATCTCTCGGTTGCTTAGCGGAAATAAGTACGCCTGTTGTTTACTTTGTCGTTGTCAGAATGAAGCTAAGAGTCGGCGTGTAAGACTAATGCACCTACTACTACTACTACTAAACCAGACATATGCAGCATGCCAGCACATATGCTAAGCCATGGCGTTGCGTTAGGTAGTGTTGATTTATTGTCGTTTACTAGTATATTTTTGAAGCCCCGAATATAAGTGCCTTCGTAGACGTCTAAATCGGCTGTAGCATTGATGTATATAGTAGAAGTGAATACAGTAGAATAATAATTCTACACATGATGTATATCACATCATGTATACAGTAGAAATATACATCATGTGTGGAAAAAAAATCACTAGCAGGTTATAGAAACAACGAAGAGGGTAAAAAATATGTAAAGCTGCAACAAAGCTTGAGGAGAGATGAAAGGAAACAGAGCGACTTTGTTTGAATTTATCCCACTGGCGTTTTGGCGCAATATTACGTCCTTGATCGTAAGGTGGTTAAAGAGCTATCGTGTTTATTTTGTCATCTTTGCTCATAATTTAGATGTAATCCAATGCAGGAGTGCAACTAGATGCTTCGCCAGCTGGGTAAGCACACATTTTGGCACCCCCTTCTAATGTTGAAGAGGTTAAAGGACGAAATTTACACCTTCTCCGATCCAGTGCAAGGGTAAAAAGAAGTTCTTACCCTCTTCCCCAGTTGTGGCCCTGATCCAATGTAACGTTCATCTATAATAAAATATCTTACAAATTAATGCGAGAAATAACCTCGTAATTTCTGATAGAAATTATTCCACAATCAATAAAAGAATAATTGCGCAATTGTTGAAGAAATAATTTCAAGATATATTAAGAAGGAAATTAATTTCAAGATATATTAAGAAGGAAAATAATTATAGAATTACCGAAAAATTAATAATTACAGAATCATTTGAAGTGATTTGAGGTTGAAATTAATTAATGTAATCAGTAATTAATCAAAAACTTTTTCAGAATTGGTGAAACAAATTATTTCATAGCTAATCAAAATTGATAATTAATAGAGGAAATAATTTCAGAATAAATAAATCTTCAATTATTTTTGTCTCTGTTTAACTCGTTACCCATTTACCGGTTCTATTAAGATGTCACTAAATTAGATGAGTTGGTAGCCCGCGGGCTTTGCGGGAAGTTTCAATTTGGCCCACCGTGTGTGAAAGGTTGAAGACCTCTGGTACATGGGAATAAAGATTAAAATTTAAAATTTTATTTTAACTCTAATTTTTATTTTTCGTTAAACGTCCAGATACGTGACATATTCTAAAAGTTATTTACTGTTTTTGCAATTATTATAAATGCCAAATGCAATTTATAACTGTCATTTTCAAAATTCCAATCAGTTGATGATAGATGACTAATTCACAATTATCGATCCCCTTACACAAAAAGTAATGTTTATGGGAAATAATTATCATTTTCATAATTTTTCGAGTGGCAAGCAAACACAGAAATAACAACTCTTACCCAAACAAAAAAAGGCTTATTTTGTTATAATAGTGAAATCACAGAATTCACAAGAACGCCGAAAAATCTCTTATATAATGACAGAAACAAATTCATAACGAAGTGAAATTTATAATTTTAATAGCTGGAAAAATAATCAAAGAACGATTGAAAAAAAAAACAATTTCAGAAATAGGTAATAAAAAATTTCAAAAGTTTGTTGGTTACTTTACTAATGAATTAGAGGCTTTGAGTATAATATTCTCTATTGAAATTATTATTGTCATATTTTGAGAAATATTCCTTTCGATTCAAATATTTGTTTTCAATAATAATAAGGCTGTAAGTAATTATTTTTTCAGAAAAATCACACATTTCTTAATGTAAATATGCATCAACAACATAAAAGATTGGAAGCTATAAAAATAGAAGTAAAATGAGAGAACATTTTGATCATGATTTTATACGATATAAATATCATTAATATTTTTATCAGACATTTATTGACTTTTTCTTTACATACATTACGATATTTCATTCCAATTTCCTCGTATAAGTAATAATGGAATAATAAATTCATTAATAACTTTCTCATATTCTGCGGTATTTGTAAATTTTTCCACTTTCCGTAAAAACATTTAGGGGTTAATATTAATATAATTACTAATAATATTAATATATATATATATTTCTTATTAATGATATGCCACATTATATTTTTCAATTTTGGTATTAAAACTCATTTTATTTGTACAGGTTGTGAGTAATAAATGTTTGATCTTAGAGAAATAATAACTGAACACTACAAATTAATTTCGAGGAAATGTCAGTTATCGTTAGAGATACGACCAAAATATTCTTATCATTAATACAATTTCGGACCAGTATACAATCTTTTTCGATTTTCTTTTATAATGAACCAGCTATAATGAACTTTTCTTTCTAAATAAATAAAGAAAGAAAGCTATAATTCCCGAGTTTCTTCCATATACAGGGAGCGTAAAAGTTGCAAGCCATTATAAAGGCATATACATGTCTGAAACGCATTGTTAAGGAACCACGGTAGCCAAAGTAAACATTCAAAAAGTCATTGTTGAGACCCAAGAATGATTGTTGCCCGACAGTTTTTCGCTCATTCCGAGCGTTTGTCCAGCTCTGACGAACTTTTTAAGTATTCTATGTCATATAAGTATTCTATGGTTCAAGTCGGGCTCAGTTTCGTGTAAATGCAAAATTTTACAGAGATCGGTCTAAAATTGTAGATTTATATAGAGAACATACACAGAGAAAATTGTATATATATATATAGACTAGCAATAATACCCGGAGCTGCCCGTGTTTTCTCTATATACTAGATGCATTGAAGAAGTTAAAACCACTCCAAAGGAATAAATATGTCTGAAACGCGTGCATTGTTTTAGACAAGTAACCAAAGTGAACATTTCACAAACTATTGTTTTTGGAACAATGGTTCCAAACCACCAAACAACAAAAACCACTCAAGTCCACGAACCTTTGTTGCCCAGCAATGTTTTTGCCCATTTCCAGCATTCGCTCAGCTCCTACTAAATTTTAAAGTAGCTTATCGTAGAGTTCCAGTTGGATCCTATTTAGAACAGGTGCAAAATTTGGCGACGATCGGTCTAAACTTAATTTAGATTTGTATAGAGAACATAGACACACAGAAAATCATTTATATATAGATAGATACATAGATTACAATACTCGTCTCGTAATTAATTATTTAATGTTTTATAAATTCTGATTGACATTATTTCTCTTATCGCCATCAAAAGGAAGTAAGTATCATCTTTGTGTGTGATTCAAAACGCCTCGCGAATATATTAAATATTGTTTGCTAGTAATACGATCGGACCCGCTTATAACAAAGACGGAAAAAACAGCGAAAGTATTCGTTACATCTCTATCGGCTAAAAAATGTGTTTAAAGCATTATGAAACATTTAACATGCACGATAAACATTTTTTAGTAATCTGAGCATTCTTAAAATAGATTAGAATAACATGTTTTAATGAAGATTAAAAATGCAATTAAAATCTCACGTCGTTGAATGCGATCAACAAAAGTGTGTCTCAATCATTGCTTTTTTTTTATTTCTTGATAAATTTTAGACTAAAAATTTTGCGCTTAAATAATTGTTGCCAAATAAGCATGCAAAACATAATGAATTTTATTTTAGTAATTGCACGAACACCAACTGTACACTGCATAGATACAATTTTTGAAGCAATGGCTAGTGCTTTTCCGTTAGACATTATCAAAATTGATTTGTATACGATGAAATTGGCACAACCAACGTCCGAAGGTAGCTTCAGAATGGCAAAAATTTACTAAAGGTGGTTTGGAGGATAGATTCTCTTGGGAATAAAGAACCTCAATCATTTCTTTGTTGGAAAAAAAAGGAAAAAAAATAGGATTTATATATACAGTCGAATCCCGTTATAACGAACTCCAAGAGACCAGAGAAATCACTTCGCTATAATGAAATTTCGTTATAAAGGAATTCCAGGTTTATGCATTGTTCCGATGTAAGCTTATCTGAGGGATTAGAAAAGTGTTCGTTAAAACGAGATTTTCGCTATATTGGTATTCGTTAAAACGAGATTCGACTGTATATATATTTACACACACACACACAAAACAGCCCTAACATGTCTTCCAAGGAAAGAAAAAATATATATATCTGTTACAAAAAGGTAAGTTTACAGAAAAGAAGATTTAGATAAGATTACTAAGGGACAATTCCATTTTTAAAAATCAGTTGAAAATTCGTTATAGGGTACTTTGTTGAAATAGGTGTTCGTTATAGGTAATCAAAATAGCATAGATAAGCGATACGAAATTCAAGGGGAAACTGAAAAAACTTCATTATACAGTCGAATCCCGTTATAACGAACTCCAAGAGATCGAAGAAATCACTTCGCTGTAGCAAAATTTCGTTATAAAGGAATTCCAGGTTTATACATTGTTCCTATGTTAACTTATCTTGGGGACTAGAAAAGGGTTCGTTTAAACGAGATTTTCACTGTAACGGTATTCGTTAAAACGGGATTCGACTGTATGTAAAAATTAGCAATATCCATGTTCTTTATAAGCGAGTCCGACTGTATTTGAATTTACCCAGGCATGCTTTCATATAAGCTTACAGGTTGCTTAGGTAACAGCACGCACGGCAATTTTACTGGCGAACCGTAGACCCTAGAGGCATATATTTCCAAAAATATCTAAATGTGCAGATTCACGTCGGAAGAGGTCGTACAGTTCTAAAAATAAAATTATCTTTTCATACGGACACCCTGCGCTCAAAAACCCAATTAGGAAATTGTTGTTCCGTCTCTCCTGAGGTCGGAAAAAACAAATTCCTTGTTTTTAAGTGCAACATTAACTGAGATATTTGAATTAAAAAACACCTAGAGTGGGGGGGGGGGGAGGGGCGAGGGAGAGAAGCGTTGTCCGTTAGTTTATGCTGTTCTTCCCCAACTTTTTCTCGATATTTGTATTTAAAAAAAATATATCTCCTTGAAATATTGCACTTGAGCACGTGTAATTTTTTTTGTAGACCTCAGGAGAGATAAGGCAACAACTTTCAAATTGGGTTTCTGAGGATGGGGGAGGGGATAATTACACTGTATTTCCATTGTCCAAACTGGTACAGAGTGATTTTTTAAACACATTTTGAGCAATTTTTAAACCAAAATCATTCCTGCACGACGAACGACGGTTGATGAGATAAAAGCCGAATAATAGGACTTCAAACCGTGTATTTACGGCCAAAACAATACAAATATCTCAGCGAATATCGCACTTAGAAACATGAGAATTTTTTGTTGGCATCCGAAGAGACAAGAAAACAACTTGTTAATTGATTTTTTGGACACAAGGTGTCCATGTAAAAAAATTATTATTTTTTTTCATTTTAATAACTATACAACCCCTTGCAACATGAATGACATATCTGATCTCTACACGTTATTTGCATGTTTTTCCCTAAATGGAAGTATGCCTCTACTAGGAGTAGTAGTGTTTTGTGCGTTTCTGGAGTGGTCCCGTTGTTTTTTGGGTCACTACAGGTTACTGAAATATTACCTTAAGATGGGGCTACGAGTAAAACTTAAAAAAATTCATAAAATCTTATCTTTTCATCAGACTCCATTTTTGAAACCATATGTTGATTTAAATAATCATCTAAGGAAACAATCACTCAACGATTTTGATAAAAGCAATATATACAGAACGATGGAACTCAGACCACTCCAGAAACGTACCAAAAAACAACGAGACCACTCCAGAAACGCACAAAACACTACTACTAGGAACTACGGTTCGCGAGTAAAATGCCGTGCGTGCCTTTGCACCCTGTACATGCAAATTTTAGAAGCTCCGGTTGATCTCGATCAAATAGAATCAAATAGTATTGATACTTTCATTTTTATCAGATGCATTTAATTTCTACTCAGAAGCGGAAAATGAAATGTCTCTCTCTCTCTCTCTCTGTGATTCTCACTCACAATTTTTTTTTCTATTGCAGCTTGTGAGTTATATTTTTTATTTATTAATCATACACAGAATGGCCAAAAAAATATGTAGCACATTCTGTCTAACAGTTAACTAGATTGCCGTTAACACAGATAAAACGCTTGAACACACGCATTTGTTTCTACACAAATTAGATCACGAAATATTACAACAATTATTTTTAGCCGGATCTGCATCATTGTGTTTCACTAAGATTCGTGGTTGATCCAATAAGAGTCAAATGATTTCTCAAACTCCTCTCCAGCAAATCGCATAGCCAACTGGATTGGAAATTGTTAATTGACAATTCAAATGTCACAATAATGATCGCAAAAATATATTATCTTTCAAACATTTTTCCGCAGTTCTTAACAAATATATTTTCCCATAGTCATTCTGGAACATGTCATCTTCTTGAGCGAAGTAAATGCCCATTGATGGGTAAATATGGTCACTGAGGTATGCTAAATAACTTCGATAATTCCAAAATTTGTCACTAATCCTAGTCCATAACATTAAAAGCAACCCAGGTCGTAAAGTCGCGTCAATAGGCGCACGATATGCGTTATCTTTGAGTGATTTGCGATCTGCAAGGCGCACTTTTCCACATTTCCCACTGAAGCTGCAATATACCGTCAATCGGGACACCTTTTTGCCACATCTTTTTTTTTTCTCTCAAACCGCTTTGTCAACGATAATATATGGAAATATTTCAAAACCATTATAAACATTAGTCTTGATATCTATTTTCGCAATTTGTAGAAATATGACAACTTAAGTGAACATTTATACGTTAAAAAAACCGTTTCACCCGCATTTAACGCTGTTTTTCTCCAAATTCCCTCAGTTTTTCGAATTCGAATATCTCCGTGAATGTTGCACTCAGAAACATAGAAATGTTTTGTTGGCATCAGGACAAGAAAGGCAACAACTTTCTAATTGAATTTTGGGGCACACGGGGACTGTATAAAAAGTTAATTTTTTTTTGTTTTAATAATTAAACAACCCCTTAAGATACCTGAAAGTATGCCTCTAGAATCAAAGATTCGTCAGTAAAATGCCATACCCCCTGTTTGCTATGCACCCTGTATAGATGTAATATAATGTGCCTTGCATTACATATTTTTTTGGCCAAACAGTGCAGGATTTTGTTGCCATTCATATAAAATTTATTGTAGAATCTTCTAATTTAAACATGAAGAAATGCAACTGAACTTGAAAATATTTCGTACAGGTGGTAAGCACACAATTATTTCCATTAACATTGGTATCAATCAAATAAGCTCACACATTTTACTTTTACTGCTAAATCCTACAACATTTAGTAATAAACTGTAGGGGATGATTGGAGTGGGATCAGAATTTTGTTTCGAATCATTACTATGAACATCACTGACAAGTGTATCTTACTGTATCCAACCGGATAAATCATAGGCCTAAATTTCTTGATACGCGTCAAAGTTTAGAATTTAGAATTTCGTAAGCAAATATGTAAATTAAATAATTGAGTGCACACACACACAAACAAATAATTTGAAAAATTCTGTTCAGAAATAAAGTGTTTTAGTATTAAAAGACAATTTCTGTAATAAAAGTGGTTCAGAACCTAGGTTATCTATTATTCTATTGTACTGGAAGATGTTCAGTAGTTTCATGGGTTTGAGACGATTAATTGTCAGAAACGTGCAAGACTCTGAGGAAGTTTTTCCTGATATGTAAAAGAACTGACGTAAAGACAACTCATGAGTGGAAAATTCACCGCCATGCAGTTCCCCGACTTGACAATTCATAAGTAGGAAAATTCGGCGGCAAACAATTCACCGTCAAAGTGGTATAGTGAATCAGCGGATGAGCCTGTGAATAAGGCAGTGATTCGTCAAGTGAGTCGAAGAGTTAGTAAATGTGCAAATAAGCGAGTGAATGAGTCACTCATACGGTCACTCACTCGGTCATTCATGCGGATACTCACGCTCTCACTAGCTTCCCCATGTTTTTTTCGGGTCTTCATGTTTTTTTATCGTGCACATAATCACTCAACTGCTTAATCACTTGATCACTCACTCACTAGTGGCGAACTGTTTGTCGGTGAATTTTCCTAATGCTAAATTGCATGATAGTGAACGGTCATCAATGAATTTTCGTAAATCAAGACAACCGCTCAAGAGCGTATCGCTATTGGCCTTATTCTCACAAACTGCGTGTTGAAAACGTCAGTGAATGACCTTTTCTTGATGTTATCATGCATATGTGCGCAAGTCAACGAATATTGCATGATAATGAAGTTTTATAATCATTTCATGGAAATTCCTCGAGCAGCTTGTAAGTACGACATACCGTAGGTTTTTCCAGCTTTGACATTGTGTCATTTGTATATTGTGAAATACGATAGAAAAATATTATTTTGCCGATGTTTTATTTATTGTGTCCCATAAATTCGTAAATAGTTCAAAAATTTATAAAAAATGAGGGAATTTATATACAGGGTGTTTCAAAAAGAATCCCCCGATTTGAAATGCGTATATTACAAAAAATATTGAACGTAGACACTTCAAATTAATTTTATATTACATGGCTCTAGTCATAAATTTTTTTTACAAACCAAATTAAAGTTGCTCAATATGTCCACTTTGGGATGAACGACATAAGTCTATACGGTGGTCAAATTCATCTCAAACTTTTGCGAGCATGTTTGCATCCACTGCTTCCACGGCTGCTGTTCATGTGCATCTTCAGTTCGGCTAATGTAACTGGAAGGGGAAGCGCATAAACAAAGTCTTTTATAAACCCCCTCAAGAAGAAATCGCACACTGTGAGGTCCGGCGATCTTAAAGGCCAGTGATGTTTAACTGAATCGTCAGCTCTCGTACGGCCGATCCATCGTTTAGGAATGCGATTGTTCAAAAATTCTCGAACGTCCAAGCTGCAGTGTGGTGGTGTCCCGTCCTTCTGGTAAATGAAGTCATCCGAATCGGTTTTTTTTAACCGTGGGAAAAGCCAATCTTGACAAACACCGAAGTGGTGGCCAAAAAAAAAGAGCGTTAGCGCTACCTGTCGGCAACTGCGTGAAACTCGAAATTTCCCCTCTTTCTACCTATACATTATTCGATCAAAATGGATTAAAAGCAGAATCGTTATGATTTTTTTTTTAACCGGATGATTCTTTTCGAAACACCCCGTAATTTAATGACGCTTCCGAAAATGTTATTCTCACAAAGGGGGAATTTTTGCTACAGAAAAGAAATTAGTTCAAATTTTTGTCAATAGAGGTTGCTAAAAGAAAGTCCAGCACGAGTGATTCAACATGAACTTTTTTTTCAATCTCTTCTGTGCCCAAAACGTTTGTAATGCTTCAGCCTGTGATTTGTGGGTGAGATAAAAAAAAAAAAAAGGTTTCATCAAAATATATTGCGTTATCCACTAATGCCGACATCACAATGAAAACCTTTTGTGTACAGTCCGTCTCAAAAGTTTAGATAACACTTTTTTTTTTTTTAAATAACAGTAAAAATACGGCGAGTTAAATTAGCACTTTTTAGTGTACAACACCTGAAGAATTTTTACATTGATAAGAAATAATATTTCCACAAAAGAACATATAAAATATTTATTGGGTCAAAAATACAAAAAACGTCTGTCTCAAAAGTTTAGAGAAAATTCAAATTAAAAAAAAAATTACTGACTTTTAATAGTTCATACTTAGCGTTTTTACTAATAACGTTGAATACACGATACTTCAAGGATTTTAGTTAATTTTGCAGGATTCCAACATCAATATTGATGTACCATGCTTCCTCGATAGATCTCACAAGTCATCTCATCAGTCGAATAGTGTTTGCCGTTTGCATACGCAGTTCTTGTGCTGCTGATCTGTGAATAGTGTTGAAATGTCCAGTTTGGTACTCCCAAATATCCTCCAATCGGTAGTAAATTGTTCAGTAGAGTCTTCTTGTAAGCATCAGAATTTTAACGACCCTTCAAAAATTTTAAGGAAGCCTGAGCATTCCGTAACTAGGATTTTTTTCCACCCCCACCAATTTGAAATCCGATAATTTTAAATAATGGTGTTTTTTGTTTCCCCCTAAAACTTACCGCCCCCTAAATTTTTCCTCCCGGGGCAATCGCCTTCTCTACCCCCCTCCCCCTAGTTCCGTACATGTACTATTTACAATTACTAAAGTATTGTACTGCATTGAAAACTTTTATTTTTGTTTATCAAATTATTTTTCACATTATCTGTATGCAGTACAAAAATAATAATGCAGAGACAACATATACGAAAATAGTTTGTGCAGTGAGTTTAAGCGATCTCTTAAAACACGTTGAAAATCATCATTTAAGTTGCCATCGGAAATGATTTTTGCAAATTGTCAAAATTCATACTCTTCTTCAAATATCAGCGGTCTGCGCCCAACCAAAATTTGGGCCCATTTTCCGGACCTGAGAAAAACGGACCTTCACAAAATAAAAATTAATAATTCCATAAAAATTTTTGATTTCATTTCTTTTGTGAATGATTATTAAATCGATTACTTCGCTTCCCGCAAAACTACTTATTTTTCACAAAATTAATGATCCCTTTCATAAAAACTGAACCCTACAAAAAGGTCTGGACAGACGCCTGAATATTCTACTCTAATTTAAAAGGTGTATAAATTCCTATGATAAAATTATAAAAAATATATATTTCTTATTCAAATATATTCTAACTTAGAAGATGCAACAGATTTAAAAGATAGTAGATTTAAAAATAAAGTGGATGACAGCATGAGTATTCGTGGCGCTTTTTTTACGCGCCTAAAATGAGTATAATAAGCATGCACTAACCCTACCCCTTTCTCCTAACTGTGGTTTTTTACTACATAGTATTACTCTACACAAACAACACTCATGCTTTACACACACATGTACAAACTTGTCTTTCTCCTTCACAACGCCTGAGAAAGGCTATTTGTAAGTCGTCAGACAGCCCCATCGGGCTGAGAAACGACGAAATAAATTATATTCTGTTCTGTTCTGAAACTTATTTACAACTTAGATTAAATATTCGTTTACATAGGAAGTAAGTACATTTTGCATGCTTTCACGTCTATCGAAGAAAAATGCTGCCGTCTATGTTCAAAATTGTGATGATTGGACATTTTTATACATGTGAGGTCTGACTGACAGTGGTAGATTCATTTTCTCAAGCGTACCGAGTGTATTGACACTTATAAGCTTCCCGGTTCGGTACGAGCTGGATGAAGAGGATTAGAAATTGTTTGTATGTGATAGTTGGGTGAATGAGAGTACGTGAATAAGAGGGTGTGTCACTATAATATATAAAAATATACAGCCTCAGCTGTACTCAGAAAATCAGTATAAATTAAATCAATTAAGAAAATATAAATTTGATAAGTTGGGATTTGACTTATAACAGAAAATTTGGAAGTTGGAGAGTTAAGCTAAGACCGTGAAAAAGGTAGAAAAATCTCTAGTACATGTTATGATCTAGGCCTACAGAAAAACTGCAGACGACGTTATTGCCCGAGTAAAACACCTGGGAACCCGATGTTTTTGGGTTCTTTGCGATAAAACCCCATAGACTAATTGTTATGTGAGTTCTGTGGCGAAAAGTTTCAACCGTAAGATTGGCTCGCATTCGCGATTCGAAGTTGGAAACCACAGAAAATCAACTTTGGCCGACCAATGACCCCGCAGATTCTGAAATAGGACACAAGGTTCTTCGACATGGAGTCGACAACACATCGTTAAAAAATGAAGGAATACGCAATTTTAAACGTAGTTTGCCAAAAAAATATATTATTCGCAATTGTTTTGGTACAGAAGAAAATAGTTCAACTTTTTTGATTGAAGGCGCTGCACGAAATCATTAAAATGCAGGGCCTTTCGTCAATCTCTTCTATGTCCAAAACGTTCGTAAAGCTTCAGCCGGTGATTCGTGACTGAAATAAAAGCATTTCCACAATAGTGTTTTTCCACAATGTCAACATCACAACGGAAATCTTATGTAAGCGTAAGTAACAAGAAAATTCAGAAATAAGCTGTTAATCGCACACCCTGCATTCCTAGGACTCTGATTTGCATATTTCCAGTGATTTGCTTTCGTGTAGTGCTTTCAGTCGACTTTTTTTTTTCTCAACCAAAATATATATCTCTTTTCGTGAGACTAAATTTTTTGTTAACCACATTCAAAAAGGCCACATTTCTTCAATTTTTATGAATTTTTAAACAGTTTACGAATTTTTCGGATACCCTATATATCACTTATCAACGTGTTTTAATTCGTTAGAAATTCTTTAGAGGGATGTTTATATGTGGTTTAGTAGCGCTGGCACTGGTCACTTACAAGACGAAACACTAGACACCAGTGAATCACTAATGTATACTTGTATACACGTATTAGTCTTCACATCAATATATCCCGAAGAAACACGAAATAAAACAGTTATAAATTAACTGTAAATAAATAGCGATATACCCCATCTATGGGTTGAAGAAAAAAAACAAAATGGGCAAACACACACACACACACACAAACGTAAAAAATCAATGAATCCATCAATGTAAATTACAATTTTTAATGTCATAAATGCTAAATGCACTGTATTTCCATTTCCATTATAGGGCGTAAGTAAAACAAAATATTTATTGGCCCGAAATACAGTGAAAGTATAACTAGAGTATTAATGATATTGAGGGTAATTAATTCATAAGGCCAAAACTGATAAATGAACTATGTATATTTTTAAACTACAAATGATGAGCCATATAGACAGTTTTAGGGATAAATATTGAAAAGAATAATAGTTTACGTAATTGTTTCTTTACATTTTCAACCCTTTCCGTGGTTTTCTAAATTTCACTGATTATTACTGGCACGTTGCATATAACAAAACCCTCTGTAGAATGTCCCATCTTTTTATCAAGAAGACGACTTCTTTCAAATTTCGATAGTATTTTAGTGTTCCCCATCCAAATTCCGAAAACAACAAAAAGGAAGAGAAATACTTTTCCTTTTTCTATCATTTATACTGTACTCATATTCCTATACTAACCCAAAAAGGAGAGGGGGAGGAAAGTATATTGTAAGGTCCCTGTGTCTTTCCTTCTCGTATCAAAATGTTAACAAACCGCGAACTGATTCTTGATTAATAGGTTCTGGAGAGGGCAGTGCTGTCTTAACGCGTGCCCGGGTGGGCCCTCAAGAGAAGAGGGGCCTCACAAAAATGAGATCCGGTTGAAATTTTCTAGGATTTACCAGGAAGGGCCTCCGAAAAACCACTTGGCCCGTGGGCCCATGATACTCTTAAGACGGCCCTGGGAGAGTCAGCGAGGACATATAATCGAGTAGGAAAAAAAGCACAACCGTCTCTGGTCTCATCATTGTAGAAATAAGGTTTTAAGGAAGCGAGATACTTCGTAATTACACCAAAATACAAAGCATTAAGTTAGGGGAAATATCTCTTAATCGCCACCAAGAAGGTTCATAGTTAAAAGAAGTCTGATCAGTATTAAAAGCATAAATATTAAATTAATAATTCGATAACTGTATTGAAAATACATGAAAAAGATGAAAAGTGTTTTTTCAATTTTCGTTATTTATTAAATTGAAATAGTTTTTATTGAATATTGATTTCAATCAAATGATTAATGGTAATGATGGAATATAATAATTTCAATCAAAACATTCACTTGAAAAAAGATTGTAAGTATTTTTATCTTAATTTAATAATTATTTAAATTATATAAATTTCATGAAATTATAAATTTTAAAAAAAACATAATTCCCCGTTGAACTGAACAGCTCACCAGAATATTGTAGAAAAATGCCAGCTATTTGTCAGCACTGAACAGGCACACATCAATATTGTCAGTTGGCCGTGGTACTCTACAGAAAAATTGATTATTTTCACAGGGTGTCCCATAAATTCGTAAATAGTTCAAAAATTCGATAAATTGAATGAACTGGCAAATTTGAATAAACTTTGTGAAAAATTTATCGTCACAAACATTTTTTTTTTTTGGTACAGGAAGAAATTTAGTTTGAAATTTCGTTAATAGAGAACACTGCTGAAAGCACATCTCATAATCCTGTACCTGAACCTTTCTTCAATCCCTTCCGTATCCGAAACGTTCGTAATGATTCTGTCGGCTATTCGTTGCTGAAGTAATACAACCTCACCGACATTATTTTTTCCACCAATGTCAACATTACGATGGAAACCTTATGTATGTAAGCTCCAGTAACAAGAAAATTCAGAAATGATCTGTTTATCGTAAATAATGCATTTTATGTTACTGTCATTTGCATACTTTTAGTGATTTTCTTCCGTGCAGCGCACCCTCTATTGACAGAAATGTTCACTATATATTTCTGTACAAGTAAGAAATCCCCCCTCCCTTCGTGAGAATAACGATTTCCGCGAACCGCATTCGAAAATTCACATTCCTTCAATTCTTTTATGAACTTTTAAACTATTTCTGAATTCGTGGGACACCCTGTACTTCACGTAACATACATGACGATGATCTATCTACGCATAGGAAACTTCCACTTCACTTTCCTGAAGAAGTAGCGGAGTCGGAACAAATTATTTCAGAGCCTGATGGTGTTCGGGTGCCACCATCTATTCCTTTAACCCTTCGATCGGCACGGCTGAAATCACTAACCCTCCTCTCCTATAAAATGACATATCTTTTTTTTTTTTTTTTTTAATTAATAATTCAAAACAGCACACATAAATACATGAACACAGATATACAAAATAAAATAAAGACAACAGAACAAAAAAACAAAACATACACTATGCAGCTCTTAGGGA
Source organism: Pholcus phalangioides (assembly GCF_987345545.1). Classification (NCBI taxonomy): domain Eukaryota; kingdom Metazoa; phylum Arthropoda; class Arachnida; order Araneae; family Pholcidae; genus Pholcus; species Pholcus phalangioides. The sequence goes on along the minus strand of NW_028301608.1, from coordinate 93,859,101 downwards.
CCCATTTGGTCCGTCCTAGAGCTTAATAAATATTATATATAATAAACGGCACACTCGATTTATATTTATTTCATTTCATTCATTTTTTTTTTCTTTTTTTTTTTTTCTAGATATTTCAAATTTTTCCTTGGTTACCTATTTATATTTTCAATAAACCTTTCAAAATTCGTTATAGAGTTTGAGAATGTGAAGATTTCTTTCTTGAGATGTTTATTTATTCTAAGGTCTGATAATTTTTTTCCGAATTTGTTACAAATAGTTGGTCCTAAGTAATTTATACTTTTTTGAACAAGGTATTTGTTTGTTTTTGGAGTTATATACAAGAAGTTGTATCTATTTGAGGTTCTATCGTTATTAGTTTTAAGAAATAAATTATGGTTTTTAGTCATAAAAATTATCATTTTATACACATAAATTTGTCTTAGATCAAGTATTAAAATTTCTGATTTCAGTAGATCTGGATTATTAAATGTTATTACCTTACGTTTTATGCGATTATAGATGTTATTTAAATTCTTAATATTGTCGTGATAGGCACCTCCCCACACTGTAAAGCGTAAGTTACTCTTGATTGGATCCAGGCGTAGAAAATTGTTTTAAGGAGATCCGGACTTACAATGTTTCTTAATCTATATAAAGCTGCAATTTGTTTTCTTATCGTATTACAAACATTGTTAGAATGGCTATTCCATTTTAGGTCGTCTTGTATAACTACACCTAAATAACTATATTCTCTTACTCTTTCTATGTGACTGCAAGAACAAATTTGGGAGGGGTATTTACAAACGTGTAATCTTAGTGATATTGGAGTTTCTGGTTTAATATCTCTAATTTTTAGACAGATGAATTTTGTTTTTTCTACGTTTGGAAGTAATTTATTTTTTGTTAGCCATGAGTTAATCTGTCTAAGGTCATCTTCAACTTCAGTTATCAAATGAGAAATATTTTTACCTTCAACATATAATACGGTGTCATCCGCGAAAGACACTATTCTACCATGCAAATTTAGAAGGCATAATTCATTTATATATATCAGAAAAAGTGTGGGGCCAAGTACTGTTCCCTGAGGTATTCCTTTTTTTATTTCAAGGTAATCACTTTTTTCATTTTCTATATAGACTGCCTGTATTCGTCCATAACAGTACATCTCGAACCACCGCAATAGTTCACCACGAATTCCGGCATTCTCCATCTTATGTAATAACAGAGATGGATCTACATTATCAAAAGCTCTTTTTAAATCGATAAAAACTGCTATTGAATAATTATTGTTGTTGAAGCTCTGGTTTAGATATTCATTCACTTTCGCGATTGCCATTTCAGTGCTTTTTCCTGTTTGAAAACCGTATTGATTCTCAGCAAAGAAGTTTATACGTTTCAAGTAACTAATCAATTTTGTTTTCATACTTTTCTCAACTATTTTTGAAAAAACCGGGAGTGCTGAAATAGGTCTATAATTTGCTAAAAGGTTTTTATCACCTTTTTTAAAAATTGGGTACACGATGGAAACTTTGAGCTCGGGATAGAAAATTCCTTTTATTAGTGAAGTATTTATTAGGTATAGTAACAAGTCATTATGATATCTGGCTATGATTTTGATCATTTTTACTGTTATACCATCATATCCTGTCGCTTTATGTTCATTTAGTTCTGATATTATCTTGTGTAAATCATTGTTTCCAATGCCAGATATCATCATTGAAGATATCGATGCATTGCTATCACAGTTTCGAGAAGCACTTATATTAGAATCCTCACTATCTAAGTTTCGATTTATAAAATCTGCATTAAAGTTTTCAGCCAATTGTTTGTGGTTTGTTGTATCTGGCAGGGTAATTTTCCTATTTTTATTCGTTATAGTTTGGTTTATAAATTGCCATTGTTTACGAATATCATTGTTACAATTTAAAAACTTTTTCCTGTAGTATTCGTTTTTCACTATCTTGATCTCTTGTTTCAGAGCTTTTTCGAAATTTTTATATGTATCTTCATAATACTTAACATGGGGGTATTTTTTGTGTTTTTTGTAGAGTTTTTCTTTGATATTTATTTTATTTATTAAATGTTTATTGATCCAATTTTTATCACTTTTTCGTTTTATCGGTTTTTTTGTTTCCCATAGGTTTTTATTCAACGTAATAATGTCATGGAATCGTTTGTATTTATTACAAATATTATTATCTTCATATACGTTGTTAAGGTTTATATTTACCACAAATTCCTCAAATTTTTTATGATTTATTAATGTTTTATTTATTATTGGGGGAGTTTTGATCTCATTTTTCTTAGAAATGTATCCCAATATTGGAAAGTGATCAGTTATTTTGGTATTATACACAATAAATTTTTGATATGTATTCATTTTTGTTCTATAATAAACGTGATCTATACAAGTGCCCCCATCTCTAGATTCTCTGGTAATTTGATTTATTAATGGGTTAAATCCGTTTATGCACATTGTATCTTTGTAGTAATTGACATCGGTGTTGTGAGCAAGAATATTTATATTACAGTCTCCAATGATTAACATGTTACTTTTTTTTCTGAGGAAGGTATTCAATTCTGAGTTGAACTCGCTTATGGTGAACAGATGTGATCTATAGATCAACATAATATCTAGTTTTATATTATCAATATATACATTTATGACTTCGGCCGTTTTGAATTTCACTAATTTTTCGATAGCACCAAGTTCATGTCTAACAAACATAATAACACCTCCAGATCTATTATAATCTCTAAATTTAACAAAATAATCATACTCAGCAAAGCAAATATAATCATTTATATCATATGTGGATATTTCATCTTCCCGAGCCCATATCTCGGTGAGACAGATTACATCAATTTGTACTTCAAGTGATTTTAAAAATATCAGAAATTCGTCAAAGTTTTTTCGGATGCTTCGTATATTTAAATTTAAAAATGTAATAACATCACCGCCATTTCCCTCGTATTCCAATATTTGGAAAAATTTATAGCTGTTTGCGGATCTATGAGTCGAATCAACATCAAATTGATCAGTACTTAACCTCTGTCCAACTGACATAAGCACAAAAATATGAATATATTATTTTCCAATATAAAATATTTACGATATGTTATGAGAAAAAAAATATAGGCTATATATATTAATATATATATCTATATATATATTATAATATATATCTTTTTTAATTAAGTAGGTCTTCGATTTTCAGCAAGTGCAATCAGTGTAAGGGGTACAGGAAAAAGTGTTTCATTCAGAAATGAACTTTACAAAATATCAGGGCTTGGCAATGCTGATATTAGAGGTCTTTAGGAAGGCAAGATATCACGTCAATGCCGTTTAAAGGGTTAAGACAACACTGCAATGAGTGAATATTCTTATGAGTGTAATTTTATTGTTCCAAGGTATGTTACTCGCTTTGGAGAGATTATTTCAGATGGAAGGCCCACTCGCATTTGCTCTTTGAAAGTTGGGAGAAAACTTCTCAGTTGACTACCACTTTGCCGCCTGAGCAGTTCGAACCTACGCGATTCCAGTCCATCACGATGCTCTAACGACCACATGACAGCGATTCTCTTAGAAGCTGCAACGCTAACTTCTAAAAAAACAACTATTCTAACAGAATCCCAGCTAATTATTGTATCGGTTTCATATAAAATTGTGATTTGAACAGAACTTGTATACAGGAAAGGGAGCATTTACAATGTAGGAAAATTCTACGAATGATTGCGGTTCTGGAGCTGAATGGTGTCGAGATTAAGATCTAACTCTAGATAGAGTCATATAGGTTCTAAATCTTGCTAGTTATTTCTTATAAAGGTTAATAATTCGTAACCTTATTAAAAAAAATCACTAACAGTTACATTATTTCTTTCTTTCATATTTGTAGCTTGTAAGTAAAATCAATTTTCAACATTATAGAAAAGTCTATTGATAGTAACGTTGTGCGACAATTTGCATTTGATAGACCAGAATAGCACTGTCAAATAATTATCAATTCATCAATCATACAAATATATGTGTCTATAGTATTTCACATTATTCTAAATAAAGCAAACATTGTTGTAGAATGTAAGTATTTCAATATATTTATTTGGTCTAGTCTATAGAGAAAGAAAAATATTCACACCTCCCCCCCCCCCTTATAATCAGTATGTTACGAGGCGTACTTTTTTTATTTTACTGAAATCGTGGATGAAGAAGATATTTTAATTAACCAAAATATATAAATTGCATTCCGATATTAGCAAATATACAGGGTCGACCTCCCAACAACTACACATGTGGAAAGTGTTTTCAGTTTTATGTTTTGACCAATAATTATGGAAATATCACGCTTTGAAAATTGATTATGTCACTTCCAAATCTTTCCAAATTCACTGAACATACACCAAACGTATAAATTGGTGTTTTTTAAAGCTGAAACCAACGATGAGCCAACCCTCGATGAAACCAACCCTCAGAGAAATCAAGACAGTGAGAGCTAAAGATGTGCGAACCACTTATTTTTCGTTGCACTTTTTCTCAAAAGATTTGAATTGAGAGTGAAGAGAGCAAATTATATATACCATATTTTGGTAAAAAAAAGTATTGATATGTTTGAACAGTTTTTCAAATAGATCTCATTTGGCTAACCCTTTACAAATCTAGTGAAAAACTTGACGATATAGTGGGCGAAGGTAACACATAATGACAAGGTTATTACATAGCTCTACACAAAGGGAAAAAGTGTCAGTCGTGAAAGAAAAAAATACTAGACTAGAGGCTTCTAACGGATGAAATATTTCAGTTCATTTTCAAAATGTGGCAAACACCCGTGCTGAGGGAAAACTTTACTTTCTTCCGGTGTTTGGCACGTAACTGATCGTTATTACAAAACTAACACGTCACGTAACTTCAAAAAAGTATGAATCCCGAAACGTAAGTCCGATCCTAAAACGGAAAACACATTTTATATTAGTTTTTCCACAATTAACCACGTGTGTAATTATAGGGCGATCGATAGTAGCTATATCCACTATCCACCCTAGCCTATTCATCTCACATATTTCCCCCTTTCTTTCCGTGAAATACATTTTAATTCACTATAATTTGCCGTAGCGCTCAATTTCTCACCATCCATAATTTTGTGAACAAGTTTAGTCATAACTGTAAATTTTATGTTTGTCAATTTCTCATATATTACAGTATTTATAATGTCTATATCCCCGTTATTTGTCCATAAAACATGATTAGCCTACTTATATTCAAATGAGGGGGTTAAAGCCACAGTGGTTAAAATCGCAAATTAATTTTTAAAAAGTCCAGAAACAAAATCTAAAAGTACTTAACTGTTGAAAGAAAAACTGTTCTAAGTCTCAACTTTAATAGTTCGCCTATAGATTGTGAAATCAAAAGTTTTTAACATGGGACTCAATGACAACAATTCTAGTAAAACATTCTTTTTCCTCAAGATGAGGATTATTGACTTGCACCACTTTGATTTTCTCCCTCTAATAACAACTGAATTTTAATTATGGGACACACATTTTGAGTGTTAAAAAATATCCAGAGAGAGAGAGAATTTCAATCGGAGATATCTCGCAGAACTTCACTTAATTTAAGCATATGATCCTAATAGAGTAGAACCCCTCTTTGCGGACAGTGGTGGAACAATAAATGTGTCCGTAACAGAGGGATCACCGTGAAAAGGGAGGGTAGAAATTCTCATCTCTCTCTCGAAGCTTTTGAAATAAAACTTTATTATATTGTTTGGCCGTAAAAGAGGGGTGACCACATCTGCGAAGTAATCGTCAGAGGTTCAACCGAAGTAACATATAGCAGGGATGTACAACGTTCCGTCCGGCCATTGGTTCCCTCCGGCCCTCGAAAGATTCTTTGGTAGGAAAATATCAATACACACAAAACTTTTTTTTATCATGTTTCCCAATTTTTCTTTTTACTATAGTCTATATTTCAATCGTTGACCCTAAGTCCTCAGCAGGTACAGAGGACAATAATAGTCATGTGAATTACAACACGATTAGTACCTAGGCTGAATATATTTCCTTCATAAAAATACGGGAGATCGAGATTCATACGGGATATTACCAGTTTCAATCAAAAAATTGCCAAATGCAAGTAAAATTGCCAATTAAGGTCAAAAAATTGTCAAATGCAAATGAAATGGTCAATTACAGTGGAAAAAATTGTCAATTACAGAAAAACTGTGAAAGGCAAGTAAAACTGCCAATTGCGTCCAAGAAAAATTGTCAAATTCAAGCAAAGTTGATATTACAGTCAAAAAATTGTCAAAGGCAAGTAATTCCCTCAAAAACAAACGTATATGAGACAAATATGCTGTATGGATATGTTACTGCAAAAGCCCGAAGGGCGACAACTTCGTGAATTGGCCAAGAGTTTTAGCGAAAGTCCGAATTGCAGAAATGAGTCGGACTTTGGCCGGTCAGTTTTTGAAGGGGCCTGAGATCCCTGGTTAAATAAAGCTCGATGTGCTGATGTAAGACGACCCGCTAGGGGCCAAATCCAATTTTGTAATCGCCAACGTGTGATACGTGGCTAAACATAGCAACTCTATTGGATTAGCTCCATCTGACGAGAGGAAAAAAAGTGAAATTTGAGCGAAAAAAACCTTTTTTTTCTTTTTTTTTTAACCGAGCACGACTCAGGTCTATCGCCATAGGCAATTTTCTACCTAGTGAGTTGTACCGGAAGTGTAATTGTGTGTACCTAACAGTCTGAGTGCGTATCTAGTGTTGTGTATGATTTTTCAGTGCTGCCATCTATATCTCAGAAGTGAAGTGAGTGATGTGTCGTGACTGAATATTTGTACTGTTTGTAGATCTGTTGCTCTCTGTGGCGAGACTTTCTAACGGGGAGATCGGCTCGCATTTGCGCCTCGAAGTTGGGAACCAGAGAAAAAAACTGTAAAATTATAATTGAACATATATTTTTTTCTGCCAAATTTTTGAGAAAAAAAAATGATTACCGCATCGTTACTACGATTTGGTGGCTTGCCATAACTGACGCGGACATAATTATCACTAAAAAAATGCACCAACTTGACGATGATTCTGAACCATGTCCTTTGTTATCGGACTTTGGCCAGGGATCACTGGCCACTTCTCGAACTGGGAAATTTTGGGCTTTGGCAGAAACATATGTGAAATAAAACCCCTATTATATACAAATACAAATACAAATACAAATACAACGCCACAACAGGCAAAATGCCCAACGAGGTGGCTGATAAAAAGATGCCCATAAAAATATGGTTGTCATATGTTTCAAAAATACAGCAACCCAATTAAAAATGCAATTAACACAAATTACAAACAATATATACACATGATAAAATATTATACAATGCCCATAAAGAATACTTATGGTTGTCTTATTCTAAGAATGGATAGCTTCTCAATTTACCCCAACATGTTTATCGTATTTCTTTTTAAACGTGTCAATTGTGTTACAATTTACTACCTCCGGGGGTAAGCTATTCCATTTATTAACAACCCTATTATAGAAAAATTCCCTGCTACACTACAACCTAGAATTGTCCCTCACCAATCGATACTGGTGTCCCCTTGTAAAAGCAGTCGATTGGCGGTGTACTAAAAGTTCATGGTCCATCCTATCCATCCCATTGAAAATTTTGAACACTTCGATCATATCTCCTCGACACCTGCGTTCATCCAATGTAAACATATTCAAAAAATGAAGTCTTTCTTCATAACTCAAGCCCTGTGTGCCAATAAGGACACGCGTAGCTCTTCTCTGCACCCCTTCAACCAAGTCTATGTCCCTCTGTAGGTATGGTCTCCAAAACCTTACAGCATACTCCAGTCCAGGACGAACTAAGCCTCGAAAAAGCGGAAGAATGACTTTAGGAGAACGCGAAGAGACCTTTTTGAAAATGAGACCAAGCATTCTATTCGATTTTTTGACAACCGCTGAACAATGTTCAGAAAACTTAAGTCGCTCGTCAATGAGAATTCCCAAATCGGTGACTCTAGTTGCATCCGGGATAGTGACACCATTCAACTCGTAAGAGAACCGTGGGTTGTTCGAACCAAAATGAGCGACCATGCACTTATCTACGCTAAACGTCATGCTCCATTCATTTGCCCATGCTGCAATCTTGTTTAAGTTGGTCTGGAGCAACTCCCTATCGCTTTCATTTCCGATTACCCCCATTAGCTTCACATCATCTGCGAATTTGCTAGTAATTCCATCGATACCCTGATCGAGTTTGTCGATAAAAAGTGAAAAAAGTATGGGGCCAAGGACACTTCCCTGAGGAACTCCACTTGTGACGTCTGTCCAACCAGAGAATTCCCCGTTCACCATAACTCGTTGCGACCTATCTCTTAACCACGATTCTATCCAATTCAGCAAGTTGCCCCCTATTCCAATCTCGTGTAAACGCTTCAAGAGTTTGCCATGTTGGACCCGATCGAATGCCTTCTGGAAATCAAGGTAAACAACGTCGACATTTTTGTTCTTACCCAAAGCCTTAGTCACGTAATCATAGAAGCAAAGGAGGTTAGTTACACATGACTTCCCCTTCTTGAACCCATGCTGATTATCCGACAATACATTATTCTCGTCTATCCACTTCACAAACTGCCTTTTGATGATAATTTCCAAAATTTTCGAGAGGGAGCTCGTCAAACTCACTGGACGATAATTAGACACCACTTCTCTACTACCCTTCTTAAATATCGGGGTAGTAGAGAAGTGGTGTCTAATTATCGTCCAGTGAGTTTGACGAGCTCCCTCTCGAAAATTTTGGAAATTATCATCAAAAGGCTATTAACGGCCACCCCTCTTTTACTGCCAAATAATAATTTACCCTCGTATAATAAAAGTATTCATTTCGAACCCTTGAATTACGGTCACCCCTATTTTACGGAAGAATACTTAGTCACATCGCAGTTGACCGCAAAAGAGAGGTTTTACTATATTTACAGGGATTATTGTAATAAATTTATATGGGATTATATTGGAGAAATATTATTTATATACTGTAATTGATTATAACAGAGTCAGAATTATCATAATATAATAAAAAAGTCATGAGAATAATTATCATAATATAATGAAAAAGTCATGAGAATAATTATCATAATATAATGAAAAAGTCATGAGAATAATTATCATAATATAATGAAAAAGTCATGAGAATAATCTTAATTCTTGATTTCAAAAATTCAAGTAATCCTCATTGAAAAAAAATGGGACATTTTATAAAAAAAAGTTGCGACTGCCAAAATTAATAGAATATTCCGTAAAATACGGGTCATATATATATGGTCATCTCTTGTATTCAAGTTTCTGAGGGCACGCGCACCTCAGAAATACCGCATATCAGGCCCGCTGATTGGAAAGGTTGTGCATTCCTGAAATAGAGTAATTTATTTTCATGTCTTCAAAAATGATCATCCTTATATAACTTGCGGTAATTCAACAAAATATAATGTATCTATCATTTCATTTAGGCTGTAAGTATTTATTTTTGTAACAGAAATAAAGGTATTGAAAGGTATCCAAAAATATATCTATCGCTACGGTGTTATTCTAAGAATCGGGACGTATTTCGTATTAGTTATTAATAAATAAGGGAATTACGGGGCTGTCTTTTTCGGGTTCTTCATTTATTGGTATTCAGTAAATCCAACATTATTAAGGGGTCTCATATTTTTTAACATGGTGAAAGCTAGTAGAAATATTAAAAGTACTAATTAACCATTGATTTATTTCAAATGTTTTACGCATGTTTAAGTAATTACTAAGTATACAAGTTTTACATAGTATCTCTAATACTTGGTTTTTTGCAGATTTTCAAAAAAAACAAATGCATTAAAAACAGCTTGAGTACATGATAACATAGCGTGACATTAATGTTATTGAACAGAAATTGATTCGAAATAAAGAAACGGTTTATTTCACGAAATGAAGCAAAAGTTTGATATTTATTTCATCGTCTCAATCGTTTCTGAAATTAAATTATAAAATTGAAATTTTTGGAATTTTTAAATTTAAAATTTAATTTTAAATAAGATTAAGTGCATTAAATTTCAATATCTTTGCTTCGTTTGAGGAACTAAACAGTTTTCTTCATTTGGAATCAATTTTTATTCAATTACATTGATATCATGCTATTCTAACTTGCTTACAAGCTGTTAGAGATTATGATTTGCAAAAAATTAAGTACTAGAGATGTGTAAAATTTTATACTGGTACATAGGACAACATATGAATTCAGAAATATGCATAAAAATTTGAAATAAAAATCAATGGTTAATTAGTATTTTTTTAATATTTCAACTAGAGTATAGTTTGGAGTTATAACAATATCCGAAAAGTCCTATTTGCAAATAATTATCATATATCCCGTTTGGTTGAACGGAACGTTGGTAATACAGGAGAAATCTGCTTTTTTTTTCCTCCCATAATTGGTTGAGAATGATCAAATCGCGTTCTGTTTTTTCTTTTATTCTGTTCTGGAACTGGATATATTTCCTTTTTTGTTGAAATCCTGCATTTTTGTTATTCGGTCATTGTGAGATGTTAGAATGGAGCTGTCTAATGTATATCACACGAATTATGATATTTTTTTAATGTGCAATACGTTTCATATATCCCTTGAGAAAGTCTCTCGGAAAAATAAATTTGAATCTGTTCAACCGAAAGAAACTGATCAAGAACTGAAAGGAAGGGCATTTTGTAGTAAATTTGGACTTTCACTGAAGGAGAGGCCGTTGCTCAAAGCAGTTCCACATGTACATGGATTGCAGCGAACATTACGGCTTGATTATGACATTAATTACGAAAATGTTTCTCGACACGGGGGGGGAGAACACCTTTTAGCCTCCTACATGGTCATGAAGTCCGATAACGATAACTTTAAAAAAAATAAGTGCAAAAAAAAAAAAAAACTTTCGTCGGGAAAAAAATTTTAACATTATCCGAAGTTCCGGTAACTATTAAATTGGAAACAACAACACGAATTTTCTCCCATGTTGTGACATTGGTCCGCTCCGTTGTTTGAAAAAGTGATTACAATACCGGAATGATAACACTATCCGTGATTTTAATTAGCCGTGTTAACCGTATTTCTAAATCGCAAATTCAGTAATTCTTGTAAAAAAATTTTCACTGTACTTCGCGTAACCCCTGAAAAAAAATACAAAAATAAAATTTAATGCACACAAGTTTCATTTGTTAAAAAATTATGTATGTAAAATAGATTTTATCTTCTTCACATCTGAGCCGAAACTAACTACTATTTTTTTGATTGAATTGTGTTTATTGTACATAAAAATGTCCTTTCAAAATAACAAAAAAATTGTTAATTGAATTAATTTAAGTCGATATTTTACTAGGACTTAGGTACACATATATGTACCTCAGGTCTTAACTTGAAAATAGAACCATTAAAAACCATTTTAAAGCCGTTAATAATGAGAACCTTTTTTTTACAAGTTAACCGGTGGAGTTTTTGGCCCACCAGCCTTTCTATTCGGCCCATCAGTAAAGAGAAAAATTGTTTATTTGTGGGCTATAACCTATTGTTATGTAACAAATCATTGTGACTTGCGCCACGGGATGCTGGATGCCATTTCTTCAAAGTGGCGCGCCAGTTTGAATTCCTTATAAAATGGCCTGGAATGAGGTACACATGTGTACCCCTCGAGCGAAGAGGATAAGTAATTCAAAAATTTGCATAATGATATTTTTGTAATGTGATGCTTTTTTTTTAATTTAATTTAAATTTTGATTCGAAATATAAAATTGTTTAAATGTCACTGATGTAAAACGAGCAACATATGTTTTTTTTTCAGGAAGTAAGTGATTTTCAGATGAGAATGGAGTAAGATTTCATTCTCCACTTGTTGAACTGACAAGGAAAGGTGACACAAAAAATTATGGAGAAAAATTTAAGTATATTCATCTCCCCCAGAAACACATAAAAACAAAAATTAAATTAGCGGCATAATGCGATAATTAAAGCTACAATAATTTGTTAAAAATGGCAACAGTTGGCTACTCATCATCTCTCACGCTTCTTGGTTTGATCTCCATAAAAAAAATTCCTCCCTTTATAAATATCTCCCTCTTTTCTCCAGCTTCCCCCCCCCCCAAAAGCTCTAATTGTTTCTCTCTTTCTTAAATTCTTTTTCCTTTCTTCTTTCCATTCAGATTCTTGAATTTGATGGATTCTTCTAAATATCACATTTTATTATTCCCAATTTATTTCAGTGTTTAATCGATGAGAAATTTTTATGACTAATTTCATCTCCCTGTTACGAATCTAGCCTGTAAGTATGAAATTTCAAATTCTTTTGAGATAATTGACATTTTCATCAATCATCTACTAGTTAGTCATTGTAAATGTCTTCATCATTGAAGACTCTTAGAAAATAGATGGTGCTGTTAAAATGTGATAATATGGGTAGGTCAACCTGCTGTACGCGTGTCACTCAATGGAACGTCGTCGCACCAAGAATTCACACAAAAATTTTCAAAATAGAAACAGTTTTTTGGAAAACAATGTTTTTTTCGTACTGTTTTTTGCATTGTTGTATGAAAAAGAACAAAGTTTTGGTTTTAAGCGAAACCATCATCTAATGCCAATACTGTGCATTGTAACCTCGCAATACTTGACGTATTTCAAGCCCATAGAATGAATAGGTGACGATGTCCAAGATCTCAATAACTGCGAGTGCATAAATCAAAATTTTCAAATAAAAAAAGTATATATACGCTTCAAATTTTACTAACACATTTTCGAGACACTGAGCGGATTTCTCTAAAATACAGGACGTCTAGCATCTCCGAATCAGAGCCATGATGATACATTGCATTGTGGTTTTGTGAGCCCTCAAACTCATACGTTGTGAATTCAGTGATATCCTGGCTAATGAAGAAAATTCGTGCCGAAATGTCGTTCGTTAGCCGAGGTATCAATGTGAGCATTGAAACCTATCTAAGACAGATACTTCATACGACAGTAACCCGTCTTTGTGTGTGACGGAATTAAAACATAATTCCTTCATTGATAAGTGCTTTTACGTGTTTGTATGCACCTTTTTAAAATAGAAACCTGTTTGAAATGAAATATAATTTGTGTCTCGACGTTCCGTTTCGTACAAGTTTCATTGTATAATACAATCGAAAAAAAGAAGTGATGCAGAAAATCTGGGTTTGAACCCACGAAATAGCGAGTGGTGTGCAGTCAGGTACTCTACCACTACTCACTCAACAATACACAGGCATCCCACATAGTACAAGCGAACCTGTTAGAGAGAAAAAAAACTAGAATATATATGTGTACGCCATATATATATATGTATATATATATGAACGTAGCAGCGTGCTCCATCAACTTGAGATGATCTGAATTTCTTTTCAAAACTTTGAACATGAAGTTTTTAAAATAATGTATATATATATACGTACGTTATTTTAAAAACTTCATGTTCAAAGTTTTGAAAAGAAATTCAGATCATCTCAAGTTGATGGAGCACGCTGTTACGTTCATCATCCCTGTATGATGGAAAAACGCTGAGGGTTCAAAGAGATTATTTGATTATTAAAATATCCGTGGTCGAATGGCCGAAAATGGTCATGATTTCCGCAAATTTTTAACAGATTCCTGTGACTGTTATGTGTGATGTGGAATATATGAGAATCGTACTGTAACGTTTGTGTCCAAATACAGTAGTATGGGCTTTCAAACCACTTTTCACAATTTTAGTTGACGTACCAATAAACTTCATCGAAATTGAAGAAATTGTTACGTTTCAGTAATTACAAACGAATTTCGACATCTCTTGTAAAATCTCCTTCAATTCAAACCAAATGACGTCGAAACTTTGATTATATGGTGTTTAATAGGATGAGAAAGTACCCCATCCCTTCAATTTTACCAGAAAGAAATATTGATTGCTTAAAAAATGTGTTGCGACACTATCTTGGTAATAATGTTTCTTTTTTTTATTTTTGGAGTGGATTCAGTGAAATAATAAAAAAGTTTGAACATATCAATTTTACAGGACGTTAGTATATTTTTACACATTTATACAGTGTGTAAACAAATGAATGTTTTACCCCATATATAGGCCCCATCCAAAGATTTTTCACAGCAGATATCTCTGCAACCGTTGACTTTATTGCCGGACTGGACAAATCGTAAAATAATCTAGGCTCCAAAAGAAAAGTTCAGACGCCAAAAAAATTTTTACGTAAAGAAAAATGTCCAAAATATATATTTTTTTACTTTTTCAGGGCATAGTGACCCCCTTTTGTGTTAGCTGATTTGCTACTATAGATTCAAAACATTTTGTGCCTACAATTTAGTAACTACACAAGAAAATTTTAGGCACCAATACCAATTTTTCAACCATTGAAATGTTCGATGAAAATTTATTTGCGAAAAATTTCGTATTTTTAGATACAATGTTCATCAGATATTAAATATTTAAAATCACCTTTAACAACTTATCCCTCTGTTGGCAACTTTTCATTGCCGCAAAATTTGCCATTTTCAGGAACTGTACACGAATAAAATGAACTCAAACATTTTAGTTTTTATTCACAATGAATAGCAATTACATTTTTAACGACAATTATTTCACTATGAAGTTAATTTACGTTTCGCAATTTTTGTGTGAACAACACCCTCAATCTTTGGGGACAAATACTTGAAACTTCTTTAACGTCAAATTACTCCGCTAATATTGCATTTAAAAATATGTAAGTTTTTGTGAATGACTTCTCATAGCTACATTTACATTTCAGTGATTGGAAGGTTTAGCACACAGAGTCTATATGAAAATTTAATTTTTATATTTTTTGTATGTATACTACCCCTGAAAGTACGTCAACGGTTACAGAGATATCTGCTGTACAAACATTTTGGGGCAACTTGTATAGAAACGCAAGAGGCATGCTTTTCCATAACATCAGAACGAGTCGTGGAACTGCAAATTCTTTTTCCTCTTGTCGTCTAGAAGTTACCAATTCATCAAGTTTTTTGCTGTGCATCTTGATCACATCAGTACAATAATGATTCTAAATTCATGATACAAATTTTAAGAGGTGATATAAGACACCCAAACAAACATTTTTGATCATAGAATGTGCAGTCGAATCGCAATAGCAAATGCGGTGGAGGGGGTTTTTTAAGAGTGCACAACAGCACCTCACAAAAAGAAAATACGATATTTCTCCGGCGTTTTGGTGCGATAAGTGCTATCAACCATTCGAAGATGCATATGCAACTTTGGATTGGACTAGAGTTTGTATGTTTATTGGTGCAAGGACCATCAAGGTTATGCTTCGTGGAGCAATGATTAAGTGGTTTAATGAGTTGTGGTAGAGAATTTGCGTTACCCAGGTTGCACCATGAGAAGACCTACCATATTACAATACCCTGCACCATCGAATGGTTAATTGCACTTATTGCAGCAAATCCGTCTTAAAAATATGATATTTACTTTTGTTCAGGTGCTGTTGTGCACTCTCTAAAAACATCCTGTACCGCTTTTGCTATTGATTAGACCGCACATTCTATGACCAAAAATATTTAATTAGGAGTGTTACATCACCTCTTGTCCCATGAATTTAGAATCACCCTGAAATTCATTATAAGAGGAATTCACATTATAAGTCTTAAAAGATTGAAAAATTCTAGAATAATCATTCTTTACGTCTTATTGAATGTTACTGTATGAACCTATATTTCATAAAATTCCACTTTGTTTGTACTTTCAAGTTTTATGTCCACTTTGATTCAGCATTTCCAAAATTTCACGAAATATACAAACACAAAGGCCACAACAGACAAATTGTCGACCGAGGTAGATGAAGAAAGATGTCCACAAAAAATATGGATGTCAAATATGTATCGAAAATATAGCATTTCAATATAAAAGCATGCATCACGAAAGAGAAGACTAATTATTTATACGATATGGTACACTGCCCATAAAAGAGATTATCGTTGTCGTATCTGAGTATGGATAGCGTCTAGATTTATCCCACTATGCTTATCATACTTCTTAAAAGTGCGAATTGTATGTTAGAACCCACGACCCCCGGAGGTCAGCTATTCCATTTATTAACAACCCTAATAGAAAAGAACTCCCTGTGCGACACCACAACCTGGAGTTGTTCCTTACTAAACGAGATACTTGTGTCCCCTTGGCTATTGACGGTGTATGAACAACTCATGGTCCCTCCTATCCATCCCGTTGAAAATTTTTTACACTTTGATAATATCCCCCTCCCGACACCTGCGTCCTTCCAATGTAAACATATTTAAGAGATCAAGTCTTTCCTCATAGCTTAAGCCTTGTGTGCCAACAAAAAGCACGCGTAGCTCGTATCTGCACCCTCCCCCTTCAACCATCTCCAAGTAGGTATGGCCTCCTAATCCTTACGACATACTCCAGTCCAGGACGAACTAAGCATCATAAAAGCTGAAGAATGGCTTCAGATGCAAGTTATATCAACTATCTATAATTGAGAGAGGAGAGTTAGAAGTAAAAAAATTACTCCATTACTTCCCATTAATTTTCACCATTCCACATATTTCCCAAATTATTTTTCTCTTAATTCCCATTCTACAATTTATATTATTTTCCCCTTTTCATTTTTTCCTTCTGATCTTTTAGATCATGAATATATAAGCGAGAAAATCACGAAAAAATAAATTTCTATCACGTTTTCTGGACTCACCCACATCCATAAAAGTGCTAAAAATAAAATTAATTTTTTCTTGAAAAAGTGGATGATTTTAAGGAAAATAAATTCATGGCACATGTGGTGGAATTTTTGTTCTCTGAATTAAAAGGTTTGGAATGTTGCACTTTAAGAAAATAAGATCGAATGCTTTCACACTCAAAGATGAAAGAAAAAAAATTAAATTAATAAAAACCATGGCCTTTTTAAATTGAGTAGTGGTTGTTGAGAGGTTTAAATGTGTCCATTTTTAGGAATTTTCATGTTTTAATGACTATTGTGTCTTTTCTCGGATCCCTCGCAGGAAGCCCCAGAGGACACCCTCTACCTATCGAATTTCCCTCTCTATATATTTTTTACGTATGCGTTGCTTATGTTGAATTGAAGAGAAAAAATTCAAATATTACTTATATGTAATAAGCGACTTTTCAAGATCAGAAAATGAAATAAAATTTATTCCTTTTGTCTCCATTATTCAACAGAAAGTAAGTTGCGCCGTTGAAATTTTTCCATTTTTGCCTTTATTTCATTAAATTATTCCATTCCATATGCTTCTGTATTTGCTTCGATTTTACTTCCGTTAGAACTGAACGGCGCTTATAACTATGGAGGTTAAATGAAAGTGCGCAGATGTTGGCAGGCATACCAAGCTCAAAAGAAAAAATTGTTTTGAGTTGACCTTAAAAAAAAAATAATAATTTGCGTTGGAAACAGTTACATATGTAAGAGTAATAGAAGAATAAAATGGTGCCGCCTCTCTACATTCATCAATCGAATACAATTTTGACATGAATGTCGCTCTCCACTTGTTAATAGTGGTCAGAGCACTCGTCCGGCAATCGAGGGACCCGGGTTCGACTCCCGGTAGAGGCAGAGATGAGTTTTTTCCTTCCTTAAAAAATTAACATCTCAAATAATAAATATCTTCACAACATCCAGTCTTCTGTATATCTTATATGAATACAATTTTGTTTTTATTCGATTTTTTTTTCTACTCTGCCCACTATTCCGTTCAATCGAGAGTGAAACAATTTACAGGGTGTGCCATAAAATCATAAATAGTTTATAAATTCATAAAACCTGAAGGAACTTGTATATTAAAAATGCAGTTTGCGGAAGAGCTATTCTCACAAAGGAGGATTTTTTCTTGGTGCAGAAAAAAAAAATCCGCTCAAATGTTTGTTAATAGAGGGTGCAGCACGAAAGAAAATCCCTGTAAATATTCAAATCAGAGTCCTGTAAAATGCAGGGTGCACGACTAATATAATTTCTGACTTTTTCTGTAACTGACGCTTGCATGAAGTTTTAATTGGGATATTGACGTGGGTAGATAAAGCACCATTGGTGAAGTTATTCTACCTCTGCCATGGATCGCAGGCTCGGCTGAAGCTTTACGAATACTTCAGGCATAGGAGATATTGAAGAATGGTTCAGGTACACTCTTTTCTGCCGGACTTGCGTGTAGAAATTTGTTTTTCCTCTGCTGTGAAAAAAAAAAAGCCCCTCTTCGTGAGAATAACTTTTTTACAAACCTCATCGAAACATACTAATTCCTTCAATGTTTATGAACTGTAATGTATTTACGAATTTATGGTATACCCTGTATTTATTTCTTATACAGTAATAAAATGTTTTTGGAGTTAGATTTTTTTTGTTTTGTTTATTTTTCTTAATATTCTTTGTTTAATTCAATCACAGGTCGTAAGTGTAACTTATCAAGTGAAAAAAATAACCCATGATCTCGTATATTCACCCATATCATATTTGTTTGTGCAAACATGAAAAGTGCATATTGAATTGGAGGAATTATACCCAAGGAGCCAGGAAAGGCTCATACTGGATATTTATTACACACAAAAATCGATGGATTCAAAGTACCAATGGCACACAACAATATAAAATAATTATAAGAGAGAAAACGAAAAAAGGGCGAGGAGGTAAACAAGATATGCAGGGTGATTAATAGGGCTAGGATTTTTATGCTCTAAAAACTTCTAAAAAATGCTCCATAAAATACGCATTTATGCTCTTAAAAAACTGTAAATATGCCCTATAAAACGAAAACTATTCCCTAGGCCGGGATTTACACTATAAAAGCTTGTTTATAAAACTTGAAAAATGCAACCAATAATCGGATCAGTTAAGTTCGCTAAAATGTAACAAATGCGCTTATTTGGTTGCATTTTTCAAGTTTTAAGTTGTTATAAAAGAATTTGTATCAAACTTTTGTAGGTGGACCGGTAGTATTTATAATGCTCTAAAAACGTCTCAAACACGGTCTATAAAATATGCATTTATGCTTTAAAAAAACTATAAATATGTCGTATTAAACGAAAAATATGTTCTCTTGCCGCCTGGCAGTCGAGTGGTTAGGGAACTAGCTTCTCACTGTGCAGATCTGGGTTCGGGCATGGATGTTTATTAACACTAACAAATTCCCTGGACGGATCATGCTGATTCCTTGGGAATACGTGAGGATCACGTTATTATTATTACGTTAAAAAAATTTTCATTTCTATCTCAAATAACAGACAGACAGACATGACCGCGCAGAGAGACCATCTTGTGATGGTTTGCGCTCTTTCCCAAAGAGATGGACGGTCTCGGAGAGCCTAATATCAGACTCGATTGTGGAGGGGGGGATGAAATAAAATAAATACAAAAATTAAGAAAAAACCACCTATTTTACCCCAGGAAGCACCATTAACATTTCGCGAGCAGACATTTAGTGCCCCCGAGGTTTACATTCTTGCATATGAAAAAAAATAAATTGAGGGAAAAGCCAAGGGAAAGGATTAATATCACATTTTATTTTCGACATTATTACCGGAGCGGTCTTTTTTACGAAAATCGCAAAAATATTATTCTTTATGCCATAATATGTTTTTCCATTCAGGCCGTATGTATATATTTCCCTCATTTCTTCGTACTGACATACGTTCAAAATAATTTCGGAACAATTATTACGATACCATATACAGGGGTGAAAACTTGAGACTGTTTCACCTCAAATTACTCGAGAACCGTTGTCTGTAGAAACATACTCTTAATCACAAAATGTTCCAATCTTAGATAAGTCATTAACATTCCCTTCTTAGATAAGTTATTTATTTCAGTAAGGGCCGTATATATATATATATATATACCTCCTCCTGACCAGAACAGGGGCCCGCTGTTCTGTCTCAACGAAGAGATATAAGCAGGTGGTCATACCGTATACATACCAAAATACAAAATTAATTTTTTATACGGCCCTCTTTTCCTCTAACCTCCAACAGAATATTGTTGCCCCTGTCTCTCTTGAGGCCAACAACAAAAAAAAATTGCACGTTTCTAAGAGCAATATTCGCTGAGATATTGAGTTTAAAAATTGCTTAATTTAAGAAGTTAACCTTATAAAACATTGATGGGCAAACGGGTTTAAGGAATGAATTAAAAAAAATTTTTTTTGACGGTTCAATATAATGCATCATAAAACTCAATAAAGACTCAAACAAATTTCACTCTGAAAAAGTTTTTGAATAAATTTCTATTCAAATTCTCACAACCATATTTTGCATATACAAAAAATGAAACATCTTCTTACATGATTTTTTTCAAACACTGAAATTGAAAATTTCATTCTCTCTCTCTCCCTCTCCCCTCTCCTCTCCTCTCTCTCCCCCTCTCTCTCTCATTATTTCAAAATAAAATACAAAAAAAATATAAATATAAATGTATAAAAATTTAATCAAAATCTGTCATCACTGGCATAAACTAACGAATGGGTTCATTCTACTCTTCATAATAGTGTTCCTCCCCTCATTTTAAGCGATTTTTGAATTCAAATATCTCAGCGGATATAGCATTTAGAAACATGGAATTGTTTTGTTCGGAGTAAAGAGACAGGGCAACAACTTTCTAACTGAAAATTAGAGGAAAAGGGGACCGCATCAGAAATTAAATTTTGTACCTCTGCTTTTTGGAGGAATATATCACACATCTTAGGCGGGCACGTTATTAAAATACTTTTTCTTATCGAAACTACGCCAACGGTTTACGAGTTTTGTTATTTCATGTTACGAACTATTGATATTTTTTTGTTTATTTTCTTAATTATGTATAGGGAAATAAACGATGACTACATTTTTTAATAATATAATGTAAGGTATGTTGTAATGACGAAACAAAATTAAAATAAAAAAAATTGTAATTGACCTCACTTGTCGTGACTTGTCCTTTGAAACAGAGGTCAACATATCAGTAGATTTTTATCTTTCTCTAATTATATCAACCTCTCCGAACGTAGAAGATAGATGGTATCTCCTCAAATAAATAACACCACATTCCTTAACAATCACCTTTTAGCTCGTGTCCCACGATTCTTGGTCGGTGACGCAGGGCAAGATAATTAAAGTAAAAGATAATAAAAAGTCTTTGTTGGGAACATCAACCGCAAAAACCACAGCCGGCGTAAAGGAAATCCCGTGCGAACACACGCCGGCTGTGGTTTTTGTGGTTTATGTCCATCATCATCATCATTTGGTGTCCCATAAGGGAAAAGCCTAGGCAAATGTTGCCCATTGCTCTAACACCAAGTGGTTTAACATGGGTGGTGGGTCATGTGAAAATGAAGAGAAATATTATTCTGTGGAGATTCCCAGAGTTTGGTGGCTGCTCCGGGGACGGAAGTTATGGTATTTGTTACCACATTATATTGAATCTCTGTATGTGGGAGATTATGGAAAACCGCAACCGGTAAAGGCCATATCAGAAAATTTGAGGCTGCTGCTGTCCGCGGTGCCCTTTTTAGAAAAGGAGCAGAGAAGGTCTCAGAGAGATATGGCCGAGAACTCAAAATGAAGTTATTAAATAGTAATGCATGAGAGTTCAAGAGCAGAATTGAAACTCCCCATGAATTCAGGTGTTTAGTGTAATTGCGAAAATTTACCAGGTTGTAAATGCTGGGAGCATTAACAACTTCACTTAGTGTCACCTGATTATCCTTCTCGTTCACAGCGCGTTCTTGCACGTACAAGTTCGTTATAAATTCTTCACAGCAATGTTTATGAGCACATCAGTATTAGTGGAACCTATATTAACTGTCTTACATTTTGTTGAATAATTAATTAATGCTTACGGTTATGGAATTCATTCAATGTTAAAAAGGTTAATGTCATAATAAAAGAAGTGAGTTAATTTAAGATGGAGTTAGAAGGAATAAAAACAAATGATTTTAAACGGAGGGACAAATTTCAGTTGGATTGAAAATTATAATTTTTACCCTGAAAATTTTTAGAAAATGAATCAGTAAACAAAAAATACAACAACAATAGTCTGAACAAATACGTTTTTTTATTATAATTATTAAAATATTTACAATATTGATTTCAAAATTTTTGAACTGAATAACAGGGAGTAAGTACGATTCATATGAAAGCGTATAGCAGATATACACTGAGCTAGATATATAGAGTAGCAACTTTATTATGACCACACTTTTAAGCAGATGAGCTATGGCATCACACTGTTCTGTAATTTTTCGGGCAGGTAAACATAATACTCTCTTGAACTCACACTTCCCAGTGCAGATTCGGTCATTACCGCTTTTAGGGGAACGCGAAAAGTTAAAAAAAAATGTTTTTTATCAACCTTGTATCATAAAAAGCTTCAAATGATGTAAGTTTCACAGAATACTTTAAGTCTTCATTTGATTATTTCAAGAAAATTATATTTAATTATTTCAAAATTTAATTATTTGAAAAACTGTAGAAAATACTCAAATGTGACTGAGAAAATAATCGAAATATTGATTTGTGAAAAATAATTTTATCATCCAGCTACTTTCAACAAGTAACTCAAATTATAGCTCACTGTATCACCGATATCTTTCTAAATTTCCACGACATCCAACTGAAGCTTTTATACAAAATTCATTACGTATCTGGCAATTAAATTATGGAAAAATGATATTGATATCCCCCCCTCGCATGCGTGATTAAAAAGCATTAATTCACTGTAAATGCTCATATCTCATCGAATACTAAATTGTTACATTTTACGTTTCTTAAAGCGTGTCTCATGTATGTATAGAGTAGATATTTTCTGTAAGTTTTGTAAAAATTGGTTGAAACAACGCATGTTATAAGCAAACATATCCCTGACATTATAGAACAGTGTGACACCACAGCTCATTTGCTTAGAGCTATCAGGCTGTCATAATAAAGTGGTTACTCAGATTACTACT
Organism: Pholcus phalangioides; assembly: GCF_987345545.1. Classification (NCBI taxonomy): domain Eukaryota; kingdom Metazoa; phylum Arthropoda; class Arachnida; order Araneae; family Pholcidae; genus Pholcus; species Pholcus phalangioides. The sequence goes on along the minus strand of NW_028301608.1, from coordinate 93,836,137 downwards.
TTTCCCAATCAAAAACATGTATTACGGCGTTAAATATTATTTTTCGAAGTTCTACGAATAAAATTGAAAATTTCCAAACATTCCGTCCCTTCACGATGGGCACACTATTTGTAATGAATTGAAATAATTTAAATATATCTAAAGTGATTAAAAAAGAGACATGCACACACATCGCCAATTCTAATTTAGATGTAGAAAGAGTGTGTGGGAAATCGTTATCATACAGTAACAAGAAACATTTGCTAAATAGCCTTCTTTTCTTATTTGCAGGGAGTAAGTCCGTTTTATTCATTTTTAATATGAATGAAAAAACAATGCAGGTTGTCCCATAAATTCGTATGCAGTTTAAAATTTCATAAGAATTGAAGGAATTGTTATAATTGAGTGCGGATTTTGTGAAATATTTATTCTGAAAAGGAGAGATTTTTTTGTGGTACAGGAAAAGAAAAATAGTTCAATTTTTATCGATAGAGGACACTGCATGGAAGCAAATCACTAAATTTTAAGCCTGAATATTTCTTCAATCTCTTCTGTGTCTGAAACGTTCGTAAAGCTTCAGTCGACCAAAGTAATCCGTGACTGTAGTAAAACTTCACCAACAGTGCTTTATTCACCGATGTCAAACGTCAAAACGAGAACCATATGTAAGCGCCAGTAACATGAAAATTCAGAAATGAGCTGTTAATCGTATGTCATGCATTTTATATGACTCTCATTTGCATATTTCCAGTGATTTACTTTCGTTCAACACCCTCTACGGCGAAAATTTGAACTATTTTTTCTGCCCCAGAAAAAAAAAATCCTTCTTGAAGAGAATAACTTTTTTTGGAGAAACTGCATTCAAATATAAACATATTCATTAAATTTTTATTGATTTTTAAAGTATTTCCGAATTTATGGGGATTTATATCACTTTATGAATTGCTATGGGGCCGTTCAAGTATTACGTCATCATCAATGGGGGGGAGGGGGTTTCCGATTTGCTGACTTTTGATGACGGGGGGGAGGGGGGTTTGGATAATGCTTACGTCATCAACCACCCTTTATGAAAATATGAGTTAGGATTCAGAGGGGCAGAGCTGATGAAATTTTGCTGACATTGGGGGGGGGGGGGGGTAGGGGGTCAAAAATGGCTAAAAATTTGCTTACGTAATACTTGAACGGCCCCTATTTCGCAATATTATCTACAAATCAAAGCAGCAATCCGATCGATTATGCATAAAACATAGTAATAAAACAAAATTTGCATTTCGTGTAGATTGTGAGTATATCTTACATTAACGCTTCTTCTTGAGAGAGTAAATTGAAATTTTAGTAGCAATCGGACATTAACCATTCTAGCACGTACACTATTTTTCTACTTAAATATACTTAATACAGGGAAAATTTTTAATTTTTAACAGCAAGTAAGTCACTAATGAATCCTTTGGTTGCTCTGCAATATTTTTATATATAATGCGTTCGGTATTTATCATAATATAAACGCTGCACGAAATGAAGTGGAAGACATTAATAATCCAGAATTTAATTTTTAATGAACACTGTAATGAATTAAAATTTTCATATTCTGAAGGATGTAAGTATTGCTTATTGTAAAATATTTCATTTGCATCATATAAGCATATTCATTGCTTATTATAATTATTCATTAATCATTATCATTTATATTTCCAAAATGAACAACTTACGCAGTGAAAACTGTAATCGTCATCATTGTATTTGTGGTTATTCATAGTATGTATGATTATAATTATACATAAAGGGTCTATTTCCGAAAACATTAATAAAATAGGTAAATTACTCTGTAAGCGTCGATCGATAGACCCATAATAGCTGTTTTTGGTGATTATGATGATGAAGATTATTTGTTATTTTTCGTAAGAAAAAAATTCACGCAAAGTTTGTATAGTGAGAATAAATGAATAAATTGACTTTTATAACCATTGGTGCCGGAAATCAGCAGTGGTGAAATTTTCGTTCAGTCTGGCACATTCGAGAATTTCGTTTAAGAAACACGCTATCCATGTATATGTCACGGTAAATGTTATAAATGTGGTTATTATGCATACTTACCAAGCATTTTGGTAAGTTTGATTAATTTCCCTAAATTGATCACATCCACCGGCGTTGAAAGAAATGTATCCCTTTTACTGGAGATTTTGCATAAAGTTCAAGCGTCGTTAGTAAACATGAAAAATCGTACTAAGTTCATCACTTTTGCGGTTATTATACATAACCGCCATTTCGTATGGCAAATATGATAAATCGATCCCATCACCGTGATAATATTTCAGATGACCGTAACAATGAGCCAAAGTCGGGACTGGATATAAACATCCCCGAAGTTACTCCTATTGACGGCAATAGTGATCTCTCATTTGATAAGCTTTACCATCTTAATATAATGAACTGTCATTCGACAAATTTTACAACCACACTCCGATGTAACGAATTCTCATTTCACACATTTTTGATTTGGCAATTTTTTACGTGTTTCGGTGAGTATACAATCAGTCCCTAATATAACAAACTCCTATTTGACGCATTCTACAATCGGACCTCGATATCAATTTCACCAATTACACCAGTCATAAATTTTAAGCATTTATCAAATTAATCAGGTACACTTGGGTAGTATAAATAATCACCGGTAAAAATTATGTTTTTTTTTATCATTTATAAAATTTACCAACGGCCTTGATACTTGATTACAATGCATAATCACCAGTAATCACCAGTAAAAGTAATAATGTTCTCAGTATTTATCACATTTACCAATGACGCAACGTTGGCTATTATGCATATTCGCCAGTAAAAGTGATAAATTTATCAAACTTACGAAGTTTGGTAAACGATTGGTAAGTACGCATAATAACAGATTTTTCACATTTATCATAACATGTATAAAAAATGTTTGTCATTCCTCACAGTTGGTGAGTATATATATGTACATTTACTTTGAATGAAAAATAATAATCAATTAATTCATATTTATTATTATATTTCATTATATGACACTGCTAAAAAAAAACAATCCAAGTTGCCAAGGAAGTTTCAACGGTTATAAGGTATATTGGGGATATTCCAAATCCGGTGTTCGTTTTGTCGAATTGGATCTAGTTTTAGAGATAATACATTTTCTCAAAACTTCAATGTAGTCCCAAATCCTAATTTTTGCGACAGATTTTTACTTTTATATGTTGAATTATATATTTTCGAATTTCATTCACTACACATCAGTGGTTCATATGTATTGATGTTGAGAGGGTGAACTTCCTACTGGCACAACATTGCGTACATAGTTTGTGCATCATCCCGTTTCAATTGCTTGTGGAATGAAGAATGGAATTAAGGCACATAGAGATCATTGGAAAAAAGTGAAATGACATTTACGAGCAATGCTCACTCTTGATATAGTAAATATTGTCAGAGAGTGCTTGTGTTGATAAATAAATATATATATACACACACATATATACACACTGTTTAAAGTAAGCGCGAGAAGATTCATTTCAAATGTGAAATCGTGTGATACATTAATAAAACCACTGTAGTCGCCACGATTGTGAATTCAAGCATGCAAACGTGCATGCATTCATTGTGTCGTACAAGCGCCGTATTTCATTTTGTGGAATAGAGTATATATTTCCATGCCTGTGGCACTTGGTCAGTCAAATCAGCAACGATTAATGCTTGTTGTGGATGACGATGGGATTGTCTTCCAATAATGTCCCATACATGCTCGATGGGAGAAAGACCTGGTGATCTCGCAGGCTAAGGCAACATGTCGATACTCTGTAGAGCACGTTGGGTGACAGCAGCGGTATGAGGACGAGCGTTATCTTGTTGGAAAACACCCCCTTGAATACCATACTCGCATGAATGGCAGCACAACCGGTGCAATCACCAGTTTGACTTACAAATTTGCTGTCAAGGTGCTAGGAATAACGACGAGAATGCTCCTGATGTCATAGGAAATCGCCCCCCAGACCATAACTCCTGGTGTAGGTCCAGTGTGTCTACGCCGCAGACAGCTTGGTTCCAAGCGCTCACCTGGCCTCCTTCTTACCAACGTGCGACCATCACTGGCACCAATACAGAAACGTTTGTCAGCTGAGAACACAACAGATTTCCACTCCGATCTCCAATGGGCTCTAATTCGACACTACTGACGTCGCAGATGGCGGTGATTTGGAGTTGTGGAGTTCTGGCTTGGAGCTGTCCTTCAAGTAATCGATTTGCTACAGTTCGCTGTGTCACTCTGGGGACAACAGAAGCTCTAATTTCTGCTGCTTGCAGATGCAGTACGATGCGCCACAGCCACGTGGCGAATACGGCGGTCTTCCCTCTCAGTAGTGGCCCGTGTGCGGCTGGACCCCGTTCTTCATGAGACAGTGTCTTCCCGTGACCACTGCTGCCAACAGTTATGCGCAGTGGATACATCCCTGCCAAGCCTTTCCGCAAGATCGCGGAAAGAAAATCCACCTTATCGTAGCCCTATTACACGGTCTCGTTCAAACTCAGTAAGCTGATGATACTGCCTTCTTCGTCTCCTTAGAGGCATTCTTGACCCAAACGTAGCTCACAACGTTCAATCCGGACGGTAAATAAGGCTCTCACGAAGTTTACATCACGTATTTAAAGCAAACGTGAGTTGCATGATCATAGTGGTGCTACTAGTGCCACTCTTATTCACCTAGTGCGAAATTTGAATAGGCGTCATCTTTCAGATGTGCAAACACACCTCTCAAATTTCGTTTATTTAGCACAAGGGATTCTACAGTATTTTCCGCCAGTGTATATTATATTCTCCCACCATTTCATATATAACTTGGATTTGTGAAGCAATTCGTTAGGGCACTCTATAAAGGTGGTGATGAATGCTTCCAGAGTACATTAGTAAAACGTTTACTGTGCTGAATGAAATACGATGAGGGGTATTTTTTGGAGACTAAAGTGGTCTATCAATGAATATCGCATAAATCAAAGTAACAGTTTTCTGGAAAGGAAAAAGCGTGTTGCGTATGTTGCGTTTTCTAATTAGAATCAACATGTACACTCACCCAAAACCATCATCATAGGCTGAGTAATGCATTAGGTGCCCCCTATACGTCTGACACTACTGATGTGAACTGCTATGCGAAGTCGCAGTCAGACTTATAGAATAAATCCAAATTATCACAATTCACAAGTTAATCCAGTGCAACTCTCAACATGGAGACATCAGCCTTATTTAATCAGGGGGCAGTTCTGGATTGTGGTGTCGCAGGGGTATTTTTTCTGATAGATTTGCTAATATTTGTCTTAGCTCTGTGTTGTCGTAAATACCATCGTAATGGACACACTTCTAATATGTACGACTACTTATTTGGAAGTTGATCCTAGAAAATGCCATTTTTTTTATTTTTTGCACTTGTTTTTTAGTACGTCTGTGTGTTTGTTTTTTCTCTTTATATTTGTGTACAAAATATTTTCTTGAACTTTTTTTTATAGTTCAAAAATTGCTATTCGTCACAGCTTGTGAGTATATACGGGTGATTTCTCATGTTTTTTTTTTGACAGTACAATTTTGGTATTGGTCATACTATTTGTTTAAACTGCGTAAATACAGCATATACATAGCTGCAAATTATATATTACTGTTAATAGGAAGACTTTTATTTTATGTTTATCCTGTATATCAGTGTTTCCCAACCTTTTTTATGTCGTGGACCCCTTTCAATGAAATTCAATGCAATGTGAACCCCTATAGTGAAGGTCAATTCACCGCTGAACCCCCTGCAGCGAAGGTCAATTTGTAGCACCCCGGATTGACGAACGTGTCGATAAATAAAGAACACAAGGTTTAAATAAACAGGTCTATATTACACATAAGCAAAAGCTCGCCGTGAAGCGTACAAATACGACCGACTTCAGTCGATACAACGGAACTGGCCAAAAAAGGGGGGGGGGGAATAAACATTGATGATTATCAGTGGCGTGATATGAAAGCAGCGCCATCTAGTTGGTGATACAGAAAAATAAAGGATTATTATACGAAACCATAAAATGTTATACAGTCGCCCCCCCCCCCCGTAACCCGTATTCCCGGTTTTTTTTCCTTTATTGAAAAAAAAAAATTACAACCCTCAGTAATCACCATTCACGTGTTTTGTTTACAAAATTTGAGTTGTGTTTGTTTAGGATGGATCGTTCTTCTAGTGCTACTGATAATGCTTTGAAAAGGTAAATAAAAATGAAAACTTGACAAGAAAAATTGGATATATTGACTATGCTTGGCGAAGTCAATACCTGCTGTGGTCCGCCATTACGGAATAAACGAATCTACGGGGAGATATATCAGGAAAAAGAAATATGAAATTCGTTCAGCGGCATCTGTAGCTGCATCCGTGGCTGTCGAAACTATGCAACGCCTACAGGATCCATGCGTTTCTCGTACAGAAAATGCTGGGGTTTTTTTGTTTTGTGTTTACAAGACTGATACAAAAAGGTATTCCAATTGATTGTAATATTATAACAAAAAGTCGAAAAATTTTTACTCTTCCATAAGGAAAAGGCTGGTGAAACGTCTATTTCATCAGAATTTTATACAAGTAAAGGTTGGTTTCATAGGTTTAAGAAACGATTCGGATCACGCAATGTAAAAATCACTGGCGATCAAGGCTCTGCCGACCAGGAGGCAGCTAGAAAATTTCCAAAGACTTTGTAGAAAATTATCGATGAGAAGGGTTATGCACCTCAGCAGGAGTTTAACGCTGACGAAATTACACTATTTTGGAAGAAAATGCCGCAAAGAAGTTAAGCAAGAGAAAAAAAAAGCGAGCACATGGTTTTTTAAGGCAAGTAGAGATAGACTTACTATGTTGTTTTGCGCAAATGCGTATGGGTACATCATAATGCCCACTGTCATTTTCAAATCTGCGAATCCGCGAGCATTGAAGGGAAAGGAGAAGTCAAAGCTCCCAGTATTTTGGACGAACAATAAAAAGGCTTGGACTATGAAAACAATTTCCTGGATTGGTTTAAACGGTGTTTCAGGAGGTACCTTGGGAGTGAATACATGCCATGCAAAGTTCTTTTGGTACTCAATTGACCGAGGAGGAACTGGTCCTGAAACTGAAGCGGTACCAGATGAAGAAGATCAAGATAAAGAAGTAGAAGTCAAGTTTACCGCAAGTAACATAGCGGAAGGGCTTCACAAGCTCAAATCAGCAATAGATTATTTGCATGACATAGATACCTCTATTTTACGTTCTTCGCATGTAGAAAAATTAGTAGAGGAAGCCTTGTCAACATACTCCAACATACTTGATGATATGAAGAAGACACGGCAAACAGAAAAATCACAATGTTCTTTCAGAAAACATCGCCAACAATCACTCTACACCCTCTCTTACCTTGCCTTCTACCTGTGCGTCACCCTGTTCTTCCTCGTGATGTTCAGTAAACGAGATATACAAAAAAACCTATGGTTTCGGTTATTCGCGGTCACCCCCGGAACATAACCCCCTCGAAAACGTGGGGGGGGGGGCACTGTATATTCAAACATTCCCCCCCCCCCCATAAAATCCAAAATGTAATGTTTTGTTTAGTTATTATATCATAAAAAAATTATGTAATACGTACATTATAATATTTCACAGCACTGAATGTGTCATTCGTGCAATGGTACGGAAAATGATACCGGGGACCCTTTACAAAGTGTTCACGGCCCCATGTAGAGAAACACTACCTTATAGTAAAGGTTAAATGTTCTGCAGACTCCCTGTAGCGTCAGAAAGTCAATTTCAATGCCAATATTTCATAAAATTCAAAATAAGTTTACACAGGAGCAATGCAAAAACCTGGGATTCCTATATAACCAAATTTCCGTTTTAACGAAGTGATTTCTTCGGTTTCTTGCAGTTCGTTACAACGGGATTCGACTGTATAAGAGATAGTTTCGTGTAGAAAATAGGAAAATAATGAATACTGCATATAAATTATTTTTCCATTCTAAAGTTGAAGTAAAATTTGAAAAACGAGCAGCATCTCAGGAAGAAAATTCAGCTGCTAAAGATGGTTTCACTCTCGTGGAATAACAAAATCAGACGAAATATATAAATAAGAATTCCTATATATAAGTATATATAATTTATAATACCGATATCTCGGCGAAGTTTCTTCGAATATTACGATGCAAAGTAAACTTGTTAAAATATAATTGTAAATTTCTATCTCTGAATAACACGCAATGATTTTCAAAACGTACTAATCGGATTATTTTATTGAGGACCATATGAAAATTTCAGTTTTTGTATTTTCCCAAATTATCATATATTCTACGGCAGTGTAATTATAACATCTAAATTTTCTTTTATTTTTGTTAATCATTCCTACATTTTTCAACTCCAAAACTGATCGTAGAATTGGCATTTCTGAAACATCCATGAAATTGTTTGTTTGTAACAAATTATGTAAATAATTTTATTTATTCATATATAGGAAGTAAGTTTATTTAGATATTTTATTTCCCTATAGAGTTTCTTTATATATCCACCATTAACTATAACAGAAACTAGTTGAAACTATTAGATCTGGCGTTCGAACCAAAAACTGTTCAGCCGTAGACTGAATAACAAGCTAGCGTTTCATAATTTCTAACCATTTCATGTTGGTGAAAGATAAGTTGGAATCTGAAGTTAAAAAAATTTTTAAACCACGATAATTGAATTATCCCTTAAGAATATTATGAGGTTCAGATGCCTTCAGTGTTTTTATTTAGATTAGTGATGAAAACTTGAGTAATATTTGTGTGTAAGAAAATCGAAATCAATTAAATACTAAATGACGTTCTGCAAAAAAGCAATATACAGGGTAATTATAAATAAACCATTTCACCAAACACCTACTCTGGCCATATCGCTATATTGTAATTTACTGTCATTAATGAGATGGGTTGGTAATGAAAGTATTGTCCATCGGTGGTCGCCTCAAGCCGTTAGGGAATATATCTTATCTATACCCTCTCTCGGGTTTGAACCTGGGACCGTGACAGCAATCTTCACAGTGGCAGACGAGCATCTTACCACCATGTCACTCGAGCGATATTATAAATAAACTGACACTACTCACACACACATGACGTAGCGCTCATTCTCATGGAAGTATTTTGATGAAACTTGGTACTGTATATGGGGCATATGGACCGTGAGGAGACCGTGAGGAGAGAGTAGAAAGAATAAATAAAAAATAGTTCAATTGTCGACCACCAGGTGTTTACACCTGGTAAAAGAAAGTGACGCTTTTTAATTGAATTTTACATTTTCCCATTGTCCATGTATCGTATGTACTAAGTTTCGATGGAATACGTCCTCCAGAACGGGTGCTACATAGGCCGGAGTTCAGGAGGAATCAGTCCAATTAAACTGACACGATAAAAAGCACTTATAACTACGATAAAAAGTACCGCTTTTTCATCTAGTGATAAAAAAACTAAAACTTTTTTTCATTGAATCTTCTTTTCCCCCCATGGTCTATACACAAGTTTCATCAAAATACCTCAATTTACAGAATGAGCGCTACTCACGTCTGAGTGTAGTGTCAGTTTATTTATAACCACCCTGCATCATGATAATTTTCGGGATCCTTCCTCTGTCAATTTCATGTCAATCACTTCACAAATTAGCACATTAGAAAATACGACTATTTTTATGTCATTCATGCCAACTAAGGTAGAAAGAATCCCCCCCCCCAAAAAAAACCAAACAACAAACAACCGCTAAAAATCGAACCGCAAAAACGCATCGAAAGCTGTTTCAATCAATATTTTTTTGCGTCAATAAATCTGATCCATATAATTTTTCTTTTAAAAGAATCCCTAAACATTCATTTGACTATGGCTATGGCATCGGTATGCATAGCACACTAAATATTGTTATGGTAAATAATTAATGAGCGTGACATTGTTCAATCACAGCTTGTAAGTACAAAAGTGCCTGCATACATGTACTGTATATGAATGAATATAGGGCTGTCATTTCAACTTTTTCCGGGGGGGCGGGGCAAAGCACATGTACTCAATGTATGTATATACATATATATTTGTATATATATATATATATATATATATATACCATTTTTAGTGTATTTTCAAAAGCCAGGGGAAGCAACGCCCCTCTCCTACCCCCCCCCCCCTCCCAAATGACGGGCCTGTGAATGAAAAAGTTACCTAAATGAATCCGTTCATAAAATCCTGAATATACTGTGTACTATATACCCCCATCGCATGCGTTTCGCGTAGGATTACGCGCCGCGGACTACGTAAATTAGCGCTATTGCGATAGTAAGCACGTGTAGCAGTTGGTTGTCTGTTTCAATAAGTATTGTGATGGCTGTCTACCCGAACGGGGAATACGCTGATATGCATCTGATTTATGGTCGAGCAGATGACAATGAGCGCTTAGCACAGCGAATGTACCAACAGCAATATCCGATGAGGCGTGGTCGGCACCACACTACGGCAGACATGAAAAGCATAACTAGTAACTATTATCTTCGAGCGCGCGACCGGGAATCGTTTTCACGTCGTTGTAGACTGTGCAAGGACGTCAGCGGCCACCACTTCCATCAACTCTTGTAATAATTAATAAAATAGATATTTTTGTAGTTATTATTGTACTTTTTGTCGTTCCAGCGTCACGTCGAAACCTGCGTGCGTTTTTGCGATTTTCACCCTCTCAACGGGGTTTGCGACACCATGTTCCATTGCAATTTTTGCTCCCGTTGTTGTCTACTAACAAATCTCTGAGTTTGTCGGTCCATTAACAAAACACCCTGCATGTGTACCAAACTTAAAATATAAATCAATAGTTAAATAATATTTTTAATTATATATCTACTAGAAACTAGAGCACAGTTTTTTACCATGTTAAAAGGTAACTGGCCCCTTAATTTATATCTGCATGCCGGAGGTAAAGTGTGTACATTTTCGTCGATATTGGGATAATACTATCAATTTTCAGTAATTTTTTACGCTATTCATAGGTACAGGACACCAGATCGTATTTCAGTAAATGACTTTATAAAACAAGCGAGTGCAATAGGAAGACATACTAAAAAATCTTTAAACGGCTCTCCCATAAAATTCCCTTTTGGCACATGAGGGGTCCCTTCACCTCCGACGTACAGATATAGAATTAACTAAAGCATTTTTATTAAACATTTATTTATTTATTTTACTTTCTGTATCAATGTTGGAAAAAAAACGCCGTGATTTCACAATTTAAAATAAAAACTACTTCATAACAGTTCGTAAGTACCATATTATTTAAATCTGTCGAGAAATAAAGAATACTCGTTGTAACTAGAAAAACAGAGTATCAGATTAAGTTTCTTTTCAGATTAAGAACTATGAAAATATTCACAAAAATATACAGGGTGCATAGGTAGGAGGGCTTATGGCATTTTACTAGAGAAATGTTGATCGTAGAGGCATACTTCCAATAGGAAAAAGTATCCAAATAATGCGTATAGTGTTCAAATATGTCATTCTTGTTGCAAAGGGTTGTATAGTTATCAAAATAAAAAAAAATTAACTTTTTATATGGACACCCTGTGCTAAAGAACCCAGTTACAAAGAAAGATATTCAAATTCGTAGAAAAAAAGGAAAATTGGGGAAAAAAACAGAATTAAACCCTTTTATAACCTGCATTTAATGCTGTTTTTTCCCAATTTGCTTCCATTTTTGAGCACACGGGAGACTGTATAAAATGTTTTTTTATTTTTTTTTTATTTTAACAATGCAATCCCTTGCAACGTCAATGACATCTGAGTAGTACGCGTTATTTTGATACTTGTTCGGATTATAAGTATACCTCTACGATCGACGGTTGGCCAGTAAAATGCCACACCCCTGTTTGCTATGGTCCCTGTATACACATCACACAGATACATTAATGGTGGATAACTACAGAAACAAAAATACCAGAATGTTTTGAATCTCTACCTTAATAACATTTTTGAGGGTGTATGCCTGATGTGGATTGAAAAATTTCAAAATCCTGGATTTAATATGAATTGCAGTTATTTAAAGAAAATTATTGTCTTCAACTTTAATGCAGATTATAAATTACTATCGGCAGACAATAATTCGTGTAATGGGTAATTGATATCAGAAAAATGTATCAATTATATCTTCAATTATTAGTCAGATTTTGTTTGTAGATTGTTTTGTCGTACATAATAACAGGCCGTAAGTATTTTTATTCCCTTTATTGCACGCAATGTAATCCTAGTGATTTGCTGAGTACAAAAGAAATTTAAAATGATCGGGAAAAAAATGCCGATTTTTTATACAAAAATAAACTACTTTTGTTACTACAGTCGAATCCCGTTTTAACGAATATTGTTATAGCGGGGAAAAAATCTCGTTTCAACGAATACTTTTCTAATCCCCCAGATAAGTTTCATAGGAACAATGCAAAAACCTGAAATTCCTTTATAACTAAATTTCGTTATAAGTCTGTTGGAGTTCGTTATAACGGGATGCGACTGTATAAACAGGGTGATTACTCAATTTCCCCCTTTGCCGCATTTCGTGGTGAACCGTTGATCCTAGGGACATACTTCCAATTAGAAAATGTATCCAAATAACGTGTAGAACTCTAATACGTCATTCATATTGCAAGAGGTTGTATAGTTATCAATTTTTTATACTGGCTCCCTGTCCTCAGAATCCCTGTCCTCAGAAACCCAATTAAAAAGTTAGTTATTGTCATGTCTCTTATTAGGCCAACAAAAAACTTCCACGTTTCTAACTGCAATATTTGCTGAGATATTTGAATTCAAAAAGAGGAAAGTTGGGGCAAACACAGCATATATGCGAACGGACAACGATTCTTTCCCTGATTTATGTTGTTTCTTGACAACTTTCTTCCGATTTTTGAGAACAAACATTTCTGTGAATTAGAAACGAAGAAATTGTTTTCTAATTCAGTTTTTGAAGGTCCGTATGGAAAATTAATATTTTTATTTTATAATGACTATACAACCCCTTGTTACATGAATGACGTACCTGAGTCCTTCACATTATTTCATTATTTGGATAATATTTCAAATTCGAAGTATCCATCTAGGATCAACGGTTCGCCAGTAAAATGCCAGTAGGAGGGAATCAAGTAATCACTGTACAGTTATAATCAGTGATTATGTTAATGATTTTGTGATTAACGTAAAATTATTTTTTCAATATGTTTGCGGTTTAATATTATATATAGGTATATATATATTCCCCCGTTTGCTATGCACCCTACATATATACAGGGTGATTCAGAAAAGATGGGAAAAACTTTAAGAGGTGATAGTACGCACGAATACAAACAATTGTCATCAAAGAATGCATGGTCTAACATGAAACGCAAACGCGCTAGCACGTTTTGAAACGACCGCTCCGGAAACGTTAAAACGGTTTCTTCTTCTCCAGGTTACATTTGCATGCATGTGTGGTGTTCTTTTTCTCCCGATAAATTTCAACAGGAATGCCGTTTTAACGCTCGCGGAGCAGCCGTTTCGAAACGCGATAGCGCGTACGCGTTTCATGTTAGACCATGCATTCGGTGATGATAATTGTTTGTATTGGTGCGTACTATAGCAAACGGGGGTGAGGGGTATCGCATTTTACTGGCGAACTGATGATCCTGGAAGTATAGTTCCAATTAAAAAAAGTGTCAAAATAACGTGTAGTACTCACGTATGTCATTCATGTTTCAAGGATTGTATAGTTATTAAATAAAAAAGTTGGTTTTTTATATAGTCCCCGTGTGCCCCAAAACCAAGTTGGAAAGTTGTTGCCTCGTCTTTCTTGATGCCAGGAAAACAGATTCTACGTTTGCAAGTGCAATATTCAGTTAGATGTTTGGGTTCGAAAAACGGAGGAAATTCGGGGGAAAAAAACAACTCTAAATGCGGAAAAACCGTTTTATCCGAATTTAACGCTGTTTTTTCCCAACTTTTCTCCGTTTTTTTTTTTTTTTCGGATTCAAATATCTCGGGGAATATTGCACTTGGAAACATCAAGTTTTTTGTTGGCACCAGAAGAGACGGAAACATCTTCCTTATTGTGTTTTGGGGCACACGGGAACTATATAAAAATTATTTTTTATTTTATTTTAATAATTACACAATCCCTTGAAAGAGGAATGACATATCTGAGTACTACACGTTGTTTGGGAACTTTTTCTCTAATCGAAAGAGTACCTGTCGGATCAACGGTTCCCCAGTAAAATGCCATATCCCGTGTTTACTATACACCCCTGTTCGTATAACTAGTGATCATATTCTGAGTTAACAAAGCATTATCTTAATCACACAACAGATTGTAAGTACCGTATAACAAATGATAATTTATCATTGTACCCAAAAGAAATTTTTTCTTAACGATGCTCCACAAATGTAAACATAATTCTAATGATACAGTTTCTCTTAAAATTTATACGTGATAAAAATACTAGAATTTTTTTTTTTAAGTGGATGAACAATAATTTCGATTTCATTCAAGAAAATGAAATCAAATTATAACTGATCAAATGATGAGATCAATAATCTCTGTGGTTTTTCCAACATCGAGGCGCGAATGCGAACTGGTCTGCTATTGAAAAACGTCTCTCCATTGAGTGTAAAAAGACCTTCAAGACTGATGCTTATACATATATATCAACAAAATTCAGCCACATAAGTCAGAAAAACTTTTCACTCCCAGTATAAAAGACAGAGATGGCAGCACTACCCATACGAAACACTTACAACTCTGCCATCTTTAATTCGTTAGGGACATACAATATTTCACGCAGAGTCGGACATTTTCATTGCGTAAGAAAATAATATTTTGGGGGATAAAAAATCGTCCCTAATTTTAATATGGCGACCTAAAAAAACTGGCTCCATTCAGTTGGCGCCTTTTGCGGCCTCGTTGTTCGCAGGATTCTAGATCCAGCCCTGATCATATACACAAAGAGATTTTGATATTTGCCAGTTCGCATAAAAACCGGAAAAATAACCGAAATAAAAAACTGTTTGAGGTTTAGCATCGCTAAAGTCACGGGAATTTTTTTAAGACAGGGAAAAACCTCAAAAAACAGCCGATAGGTAGCACTAGTACAAGCGACTTAGGTGGAAATACGAAAATGAGACGGTTATGAGAACTTAATCCACAAGCAGTTCACTGATGTAAACCGTGTATATGAAAAAGGATGTTGAGTGCGAAGGATAAAGCTTTATTGGATTTGTGACTCGCCTGTAATGTGTTATCCCCTTTGGTGGTGGTGGTCATGTGGAGCAGATACTGCTGTAATAAACGATTTGGAGACATTCTGTTCGTTATTTGCGTATCTTTTCTTTGACCTGTGTACGTCAGCTCCATCTATCGGCTGTTTTTTTAGTTATTTTTTTTCCTGTCAAAAAAATCTCCGTGACGTAGCGATGCTAACCCTGCAAACCATTTTTTATTTCGGTTATGTTTCCGGTTTTTATGAATTTTTAAAGTTTCTATGGACTTTTTGCGCACCCTGTATATAAAACATGTTCATGGAAAAACTACGGCAGTTTTCATTAATGCAATAGGTTTTTTTTTCTTTTCATCATCAAAAAATTGTATTTTATTTAAATATACAGGGTGTCCTGATAGTCCTAATTCGGCTTTTATCTCATCAACCGTTTGTCATAGAGGCTCCAGTTGAAAAAAAAAAGGTCAAAAATCGCCCTGTACCAGTTTTCAGGGTTAAAATACAGTGTGTCACAAAATAAAAATCTAAATTTTTTATACGGTCCCCCTATCCTCTAACTTAGACAGCACAAACTAATGGATAAGCTAAAAGCTCATGATGCTGTTGTAACACCTTCTCTTCGATATCTCCGCGAATATTTCATTTTAACGTATGATTTCTTTTGTTGAGCTCAGAAGAGACAGGGCAACTACTACTTTCTTACACAGGGGACCATATAAAATTTTAGATTTGTGTGTGTCACTGTAATTTCTCTCTCAAAACTGGTGCAGGGTAATTTCTGAATTTTTATTTTAAGTAATTTTTAAAATGCAATCAAACTTCTACGACGAAAAGTTGATGAGATAAAGGCTGAATTAAGACTTACAGGACACCCTGTACATAGGAACTGCGGATAAAAATGGAACACCATTTATATTTTCCTGTATTATTCTAATTTTTTAAATTAAAGTGATAGAAATTCCAATTATGAAAATGATGAAACCTTATTTTTTATAAAAAATTTCGATTCCTGTCGTTAGATTAACAAATTTATGTTACTCAAAATATCATATCGAAGTAAAAGTATTTATAAAATATGATATATGGGGTTGTAATATATGAAATAGTCAAGGAAAAGTACCACATGGAAAAGAGGTTCGAAATTACCAAAAAAACCAATGTAGATTAATTTGGAAAAAAATTTACTGATTCTATGACCAATGGAAAACAAAGAATTTGTCATAGTTGATATTTACACAATTTGACATGGTTACGATTATCTGCTTATAAAAAGTCACAGGTGTACTATTCCATCTGTGCCCAAGAACAGCCATTCTCGCCCTACATATCCCAGGACACACCACATTCCCAGACTCTCCTCTTCTATCGTTCAACACTTTCCGCTTGAAGAGATATTCTAACTCAACTCAGATGATACCGATATTCGCTAACACCTATCTAGATATGCGTGATTCAATCATCAAAATCCAATTTTAATCCTCTAAATTTCGTTGAGGAGTGAAAATACTCCTCCTCACCAGATCGTGACCCACCGCTCTGTCTCAATGAAGAGATTTCAGCAGGTGGTCGAAGACCCCGGCCATGCTTGAAATGTACATGTGTGTTGTGAACCTAACACACGAACGAAGCTTCCAGCTTGTTTGTGTGTGTAATGTTTGTTATAGTGCTGCCATCAGTTTTTCAAACTGTGCGTGAAGTGTAATGATTGAATAATTGTATCGCGTTATAGGCCTGTGAAGACGCCTTCATATATAAGGAGTGTATTAAGGAGCTCTAATCTCACCTATAACCATTGGGTATAATTGGACGACGCAATGCGCCATCTTTATCATTTTTCTAGTAGATCCAGTGGTTACAGGTAAGGGACCGTTCAAGTATTACGTCATCATCGATGGGGGGAAAGGGGGTTTCCAATTTGCTGACTTTTGATGACAAGGAGGCGGGGGGATAATCAACCACCCTTTATGGAAATATGAAATATTTTTAATGGTGTCTTACTCTATGTGCCAAAAACGAGAAAAACCTTTCAATAGTTTGTGGGCACTTGAATTAACATCCCCCCTACTGATAAGTGCCCTACACAGAGCCACTTTAGTGATCTCTAAATTTTTCGCGGATCCAAGTGATCTTGGGAATGTGTCCGGGCCGCTTAAGTGCTCTGGAAATGTGCCATGCATCACTTAAATAATCTGAGAATGTGCCGCGGGTAATTTGCATGATGTAGAACCGCACTGAGGGGAGCCACCAAAGTGCTCTAAAACTACGTCACATGTCACTCAAGGGATTTCTAAATGTGTCACGGATCGTTTAAGTGTTCTGGAACTGTGTCCCGGGTCATTTAAGTGATCTGAAAATGTGCCACGGACCGGTTAAATGTTCTGGAATTGTACCACGGGACACTTAAGCGATCCGTAAATGTGCCGCTTAGTTCATTTTCATAAAATTAGGTTTGAAGAGGGCGGGTTGCATCAGATAACCCCCAGGGCCTTATTTGGTCCGTGGGCCAAGGGCCTTTATGTGATTTATTATTATATGGCTTATATATATAGACGGTGGGTCGCAATGAGTTTATTAAAGATAAATTTTGAGTTCATTGCCTTCAAATAACATTGAAATTAACGGAAATTGGTTATAATAGCATTTAAAGGTATTTTCTTCCGAAATTTCAATTTAAAAAAAATTATTTTTTTGCATTAAAAAAATAAATTTTTGATCGTGGGAGGGGGGAAACGAGCCCCCTTGCCCCCCCCCCCCCGTGTACGTCTCTTATCCCACCAATATGCGTTAGGATTCAGAGGGGTAGTACTGATGACGAAATTTTGCTGAGAAGGTGGCGGGAGGGGGTAAAAAAATGGCAAAAAATTTGCTTACGTAATACTTGAACGGCCCCTAAGATGATCTTCAGTGAAGTCACGAGCTTCGCTCGGAGGACTTCTGCTATAGATGGTGTCGACTATGGCAACGGTATGGTTTGAACCCGTGTCCTCGCGATGCGAGTCCGTCACTAAGACCACTCGACCACCACAGCCACAAAACAAAATTTTTAGGCAATTCTTTTAAGGGGTTGGTGCGCGCAAATTTTCCGAGAAAAACATTTTCCAATTTTTACATTTTTAAAACACTGTGAAATTTTCTGCGTCTAACTGTGTTAAAGTTTTTATTCTACCTGTACTAAAATTATTTTCAAAATATTTTAATATAAACTGCTGGTATAGGCATTACATACACGTTAATGTTTTTCACTCAAATGTTTTTCCTCAAAACTAAGTTTTTTGTTAGATAAGGAGCATTTTTTTTTCGAACACCACTCATTCAAATGTCTTGAAACATTGTATGTCTCTCAACACTATGGTGTTACACACTTTAACGCGACCTTTTAGATTTTAATTGTTGGTTATTTTTCTCTTGACTTCAACAACATGCAACTTTTTCAAAAATCACCAAAATTTACCCATATTTTGTGCCATGAAATTTTTTAAAATAATTTTAATAAAAAGTCCTCGTGTTAAGGTATGTAGCACCATAGTGTTGAGAGACACAGAAATTTTCAACACATTTGAATGAGTGGTGTCCGAAAAAAAAAATTACTTATCTAACAAAAAACTTAGTTCTGAGAAAAACGCATTTTAGTGAAAAGCATTAGCATGTGTAATACCTGACAGCAGCTCATAATAAACTATTTTGCAAATATTTTTAGTACAGGTAGAACAAAAACTTGAACACAATTGGAAAATATGTTTTTTGGAAAATTTGCGTGCATCAACCCCCTTAACAGAGTAATTTCTCACTGATAAAATAAATACCCTTTGTAACAGGCAAGCTGTTGACAAGGATGTGTACAGTAATACTTTTATTCACGAGACACGGGAGGTTTAATGTTGTATCGAGAGACGAAGACATTCTCGAGGAGTTCGATTTTAACCTTCATGACGAAGGGTTGTGTGTTTCGCAGGTTAACCCATAGTTGTTCTGTATCAATAAAGAATAAAGGAATATTCCATGTTCGCCGCTTCGTATACACTACACCGACAGTCACACCTTCTATTTTACAAAAAAAATCCTAACATTTCGGAGAGAGGAGTTAAAAAAATTACTCTTCAAAATTATTTTTCTAGATAACACTGGATGTGATGCCTATAAGTATTTCATATTACCTAACACACCATCTTTGAAAGAATAACGTTCATAAGATGCAATTCTTTTGATATACATTGCGATCATTTTAAAATTATTACACACCCTTCCACACAATAACGAAAGAACAAATCTTCTCCCATAGCAGCAGAGATGGTGGTGACAACTCAGGGCTATATAATAAGGGTTGTTTTGTTTCACGACACACCGGAGTCGGTGCCATCTGACGTCATTGCTGAAACAGAACCGGGTGCGCCCGCTTTGCTGCCCTGTCAATTACAATAGTTTATAATCGTCATACTGCCGAATTCACTGAATTATTTCCAAAACTAACTTTTCGATTATTGCCATTAGTATTTATTGGTTTACTTTTGTCGGCATTTGATAAAATAACGATAAATTTCAAGTATTTTATCAAATTTACCGATACTTCGTTATCATACATATTCGCCGGTAAAAGTGATAAATTTATCAAACTTACTAATGTGATAGGTAAGCATGCATAATAACCAATTACTATATATATGATAACGATTTATCACACTGAACGTAACATGCGTGTGTTTGTATGTGTATATAAATAATCCCCGTATTTCATTATTTTCATGTTTACTTATTTTCTAGAATGTAAGTTTGCTACTTATTTGCACATTTCAATTTCAAGGAAGTCGATAAATACAATAAATACGTTTTCTTCAAGTGATCAATTTTTCCTGTTTTTGTGTAATAATAGACTTATTTTGAATAGAAGTTCACAGAGAGATGGAAGAGGAAGAGAGTAACAATTTTTTTTTTTTTTTTAACAAGTTACTAAATGACATATGATCCGCGTTATCCGCAAAAATTATTGTACGAATGGAATCGAGATAAGCTCACTGCGTATAGCGGCTATTATAGTTCTACTGTAATGATTGATGAATTGAATAGATTGAAGGTTCCAATGATATTTCCCGTCAGATGAGAAAAAAAAACTAGATTTTTTCAGAGTGAAACACGGCTGAGAATGAGAGCCTATAATTGAAATTGTCATTGTAATGGATCTCACGTTATAAGCAAATTCATTTTTTGCTCGGTCAACTTATAAATTGTATAAAATTCCTGCAGTTTCTTTACTATAATTATTAGGGCTAGGATTTTTATGCTCTAAAAACGTGTAAAAAATGCTCTATAAAATATGCATTTATACTCTTAATAAACTGTAAATATGCCCGAAAAAATGTTCATTCCTATCTCAAATAGCATTAGTTTTAGCAAAATAATATGATAATGAGAAGTGTTGATGCAGTCTAAACTATTTTGAACCATTACTCATTGTATGGACAGAAAACTCATATAGCCAACATTTCCCTCAAAAATTTTCAGTTTTTGAGTTTTTCCCTACAAATTCAGAATTGATGTGCTGTCATCTATAGGTGAAAATACCTAACCAATTAGTGTATATAGTTTTAGAAAAAAGCACAAAAAAAATTATTTTTATTTTTATTTGATGAAAACTCTCAAAATTTCTCACAAACAGTAAAAAAATTCCCCCGTTTAAAAATTTTAGCCAACTTTTTCCCACGCGTTACCATCACCGACACCGATTCATATGATAAATCTATTTACAGCCAGTGTCGTTGAAGGGCTAGTATTTTTATGCTACAACATGCAGCAATAATAAATCAATGTTATTGCTGATTGGTTGGAAAACCTAAATTTCAGGATTTTTTGCCAATCAGCACCGACGTTCCATTTTTAGCACATAAAAATCTTAGCCCTAAAAGTTCTCGTCAGGGGCGAGAACCTCAAAAACCAGTCTGAAGCGGGATTGGAGTAGGGGAAAGGAAAAAATTTACTTCTTATCGGAAATCCTGAAACCATGCAAAATAGGTCTTAAAATTTTGAAAATATGCTCTATCACGTAAAAATAGCAAAATATGCAAAGACATAGAAATCCGAGCCCCCTATTAATTATTATCTTTAAAATCGTTTTTTTTTTTTTACAAATACCGAATACCGCTTAGCATTCAAGCGGATGGCTATAAATTTGAATGATCTGTATTACACGTATAACCGATAAATGTGGTAGCCTTTTTCTACGTTAAAAGTACGAAAGAGAAAGAAAGGGGGGAAAAAGAAATACGCGTGGGGAGGAACAATACAGTGATATATTGGATAAGAGAGTATTAGTACAGGGCCTTCCTTAGTACAGTTTCGCTCTCACCTACAAACTTACCTTGTAGTTTTTTTTTTTTTACTTGCTCTTTACATTATGTGTGTGTAAGTGGGGGGGGGATGCCGTGGAGAACGAGGAAGAGAGAAAAGCTGAGGAGAACCACCATTGTTATCTCAGTTGCTCGTTATCAGTTTATCTTTGTGGGAGACCGGAGAGTGGGGAAACACGCACACACAACTTTGTTTCATATGGTTGCAATAAATCTTCACTATGAGGAAAAAAAGAGGTTGAAGAAAGTCGGCTAGATTGAATTTATTCCACTGGTGTTTAGATGCAATATTACGTCCCTGATCGTAAAGGCGTTAACAGGACTAAATTGATTTTAGAGTTAGAGCAGCTGATTCTCCAAAAACGTTTATGCATGGAATTTTATACGAATTAAATTACTAAATCGTAATTTTCAAAAGATTTAGCGCATAACGCGAATAATTGAAATTTACAATTTCTATCTCACTGGTCAGTTCCATGGCGTTATGGATTCGTTTAAACACTTTTCTGCAAACCTGAATGTTAACGATTTGTTCAGCCGTTTGTAAAAGAATTTCAATGCCCTGTTTTGGTCAAAAAAGCCATGGCAGTGACCACGGTCTTTTAGTCACAAGGAGAGACTAGTGGCGAATAAAATCATACACATCGTATATCCTGTGTGTGTAATGGAGAAGCTTAAAGAAACAAAGAGGGTGAATAATTAGACTTCTCAACAAGCCCGTCATTTTGTTTAGGCTTACTGGTTGTTTTCTTCAGGTTTTTTAAAAGATCTTTTATCAAACTTTTATGGTGTAATCCCGGTCTAAAAGAGATAAGCTGGAGGGAAAAGAGGTAAGGAGCTTTTTATAGATATCGCCAAGAAGAGCGAGAGGCGATGAGTAGCAGGTTTTGTAGCAGCAGGTCCGTTGCCATTTTTAATAATTTTTTGTGACGTCAATAATTGCACGGTGCCGCAAATTATTTTCTTTAATGTTTCAAGGTGAGGCGAATGAATTTTTTTCTATCATTTTTTGAGGACGTCCCCTTTGGGCCCTTTCCTTGTTAGAAGTGCATCAGAATAGTGTATACATACGGGACGCATGTGCGATGATAAATGGTCGTAATCCATCCTTTTAGATTAATTCAAGATAAATAAAGACAAACCTACCGTTTTTGGGAATTCTGTTGACGTTATATAGTGAAGTCTTCATAATTGTCATCTCACTATTATCGAATATTTTGTATATGTTTGGCATCAGCTATTTGGCAATCACTGGTTATAAGACGTATTCATTGTATCCGCTTCAAAACTCATGCCCGAAAGCAAAAAGAAAATTACTTGACGAAGGCAAGGAAACTTTTATGTGTAAATCATCGGTATAATAATTTACAATAAAATTTACAATATTGAAATACGAAAAACAGCCTGTAAGTATACTTTTCCTATGAAGTAAAAATGTCTCAAATTGCGATTAAGCTTCTGATTGGGACAGACCTGTCTTGCCATGGTTGCCACTGTCATGCAAAAAATCGTTGTGTGCAATTATATGATGAGAAGAATCACCCCGGGTCTCGATCTTAGGCATAGGAAAACTTCATTGTTGAACAACTACTATCATCATATGACAGTAGTTATTCAACAATGAATTTTCAAAAAAAAAATAGAGTAAATATATTATGTTTACTCTTTTTTTATAGTACATTTCAAACATTTTTTTGGATAGGATTTTTGTGTTTGATATTGAAGACAAAATACGTGAAAAAAAATTAGCATAACTGCCCGATTTTATATTTCGACGGAAATTGGTTTTTAGTGGTTCCCAACTTGAAGGCGCGATCTCTCTGTTGAAAAAGTCTCGCAACAGGGAGCAACATACCTACAACGATACAATTATTCAATAATTACACTTCATTCACAGTTAGAACAATTGACGGCAGATTTCAACACTACTCATAAGGGGCCGTTCAAGTATTACGTAAGCAAATTTTTATCCATTTTTGACCCCCCCCCCCTTGTCAGCAAAATTCCGTCATTAGCTCTGCCCCTCTGAATCCTAACTCATATTTTCATAAAGGGTGGTTGCTGACGTAAACGTTACCCAAACCCCCCCCCCTCGTCATCAAAAGTCAGCAAATCGGAAACCCCCTCCCCCATCGATGATGACGTAATACTTGAACGGCCTCTAACAAAGATTACACAGAAACAGACTTCACGTTTGGTTCACAACACGTACATGCCCATTCCGGCATGCAACAATTCGTTAGATATCCCGTAGAGGAATGTGATACGAGGTGCATGTATGGTTAAGTAGCAGTAGTAGCATAGTCCATAACGTCTTCGACCACCTGCTAAAATCTCTTTATTGAGACAGAGTGGTGGGCCATGGTCTGGTTAGGAGAAGGAGGAGGGTTAGGGGGCCTGTAGCCAAAGCATTGTTGGGAGTATTTGGGTCCCAATCCGTACATCGAAAATTTTGTATAAATAAATAGTAATCAGGTATTAGATAATTTTATGAACCTGTCTTTACACAAAAAGATAACTCTTCGAGTACTTTATCTCATAGGATATAAACATGTAATAACTATATACTATTACTACTTAACCGTACATGCACCTCGTACACACCCCGGTACCTGCGGTACAAGCCGGAATGTGAGTGTATCTGAGTGTATGTGTGGCCTCTAACGTATTTATATTGGGAGAAACGTGCTTGATTTATTTTCTTGCTGGTATTACTATCTGACTTCCATGCTTTAGAATGAACACGTGATAACTGCCCTGCACCTGTTCACACGATTCTGTGATTATTTCATTGATATTAAAAATATATTAACAACCGTCTAGTCGAAGCGGTGACAAGCGTGACTCAGTCAAGTATTATCACATGCAGGATAGCGAGAGAGAGGCAGTTTAATATCATCTGAAAACTGCCATAAAGAGACGGAATTTGCTACTGTCGCTGGTGAACATGATGAAAAGTGTTGATATCCCATCACTGATCTCTCTGGATTACACTGCGGGAAACATTTGGACTCTCGAAGAGGCAGTCACTAACACGAATTTATGTCATTGGACGTACTTTCCTTGTGAATACCAAAGAATAGCAGCGGTCTGATGAGACGTAAGTGTCGTCTTAACGAATGGGCTCAAATCAAACAAGGGCTCATAAACTATTAAAGGTTTCATTAGCGGGACACATGATGCTTAAAAATGAAAATCTCTTATTACTCTATATCTCTTTCTAAAAATGCTTCAATGATATTTCAGGATCAATATAATAACCATATCAGGTCTCTTCGTTTAAAAAAATATGTGTTTTAAGGGTTAGCCCCTTATTTAGACACCAAGTGACGCCAAAGTGGAACAATCATTTGTTGTGTCCTGCGTCTCAAATTTCATTAGAAAGCATCATTTTCTTTTTATTTTGCTGTGTAGGCATATATTAGTGATTTGTAGAATTCATTTCACTATGAGATTTCATTTTCATGATAGTTTTTGGCAAAAAAAAAAGTTGAAAATGGGAAATATTTTCAAATTTATGCCATAAAAAAACAGGTTTATATATTTTTTTATTCATTAATGGTTTCCTCGTAATGCAAAATGCATGCTACAAATAACTGATATATGGGTACAGAGCAAAGTAAACAAAATTTATGCTTTTAAATGAAATTTGAGACGCAGGGGGATGAAAAATTACCGGTTTGGTGATGCTTGGCGTCAAAGAGTCTTGAAATTGTTATTATATTGATACTGAAATGTCATTACAGCATTTTTAGCAAGAAAAATATACAGTAATAAGAAATTTTCATTTCAACGTCACGTGTTCCCTTAATATGCATATAAATGAGGAGCTTATTTTCAAAATGGAACATTTCCGCAATTATTAACTCTTTACAGTAAAAGTATAAAAAAACTTTTTCTCCTGAATGGAACTGTTTTGCAAAAGTGGTAAATAGCTCAACAGGTAGCATGCGGGAGTGGTATAAAAATATTTAAATAACATTTTCCTTGATCAACATTGAAGGGATTTATTTACATTTAAATTTTGGAAATGTTCCGTTTCGAAAGAAAATTAGTAGAAATGTTACCATTTGATCAAAATTGGAACTGATTGCGTCTGAAAAATTTTAAATTTCTACGCCACCCGTTGATTCTAAAAGGTTTCACTTAGCCAAGGAGAAGGTACCCTTACTACTCTTTTGTGAGTTACATAAGATGCACAATCATTCTACAGTGGAAACTCCCATAACGGACACTCCTCTTAGTGGTCACCTGCACTAACGGATACGTTTTTGAATTACATCAGCGGGACTGAGTGTATCTTACTATCCATTAACGGACACTCCTCGTTGCGTACAAAAATTTTGATCCCATGGGTGTCCGTTACCGAGATATTGTACTGTAAAACGCGACTTTGAAAGCGCTTCTGAAAAATGTGCCGTTTTGGAAAAAAAATCCCTTAACAGAAGTAGAACAACCGCTTTGTTATATTCCCGTTTGAATACAAAATACCGAAGTAAATTAGCAAGGTAGATATGTTTCCTTTTGGTAGACGCTTACATTGCGAATCTTTAATAACTTTACATTGTGATTTCGACCAAAAATATTCCTATTTGAATAAACCCTGCTGCATAAGTCGGCGGAGCTCATCTCAAAGATTCAAATACAGTAGAGTCTCGCTTATCCGACATAAATGGGCCGGCAGAACGTCGGATAAGCGAAAATGTCGGATAATAGGGAGGTGTTAAGAAAAACGCCTACTAAACGTCAAACTATGTTATAATTTTACACATTACTAACCTAATAATCATGTTTTACAACAAAACAATAGAAAAAATTAACTGAAAAAATTAACTTTACATAACTTCAGACTTACAGCATATTCTGAAGTTAAATACACACAGTGCTTAAAAAGTTCAGTCCTGTGATGGTTTAAAGAAATTTTTGATCGTAGTCTGCTTTCTTTCCTGAAAAGTGTTGTTTCTTCGATGCCAAATATCATCATCTTTGCAGCATTATTATTATGTAATAGTAGTAGTAGCAGTATCATTATGTCGATTCCTGTAGCTTCTTCTTGTTACTCAATATAAGTAATTGCAGTTTCTAAGAGCCTTAAAACTCCGTCGTTATGTGAAATTCTGAGAGTCTCAACAGTTGGTGCTTGATTATTTATTTATTTATTTATTTATTTATTTATTTTTTTATTTTTTTTTTTTTTATTTTTTTTTTTGCGGTGTGACGTCGGATAAGCGAAGGTCGGATAAATGAGACTCTATTGTACCGTTAGAAATTGCATTTCGGGAAAAAAAGTGGAAATGTTCTTCTTTGAAAATAAGCTTCTCAAATACAAATACAACAGGCAAAATGCCCAACGAGGTGGCTGATATTCATATTAAAGAAAAATGGACTTTTTCATTAAAATAATTACCGGAGCGAAAAATGTTTGGACCTTGTCTGTGAATTCTTTAAGACTGCTTCTCTCACAGTAAGGCAACCCTGCGTCGGCTTATAGTCATTATCACGTGATGCTTGGCAGACCAGGAATTCGCAAAGCCTCTTATAGACTAACTACGAGTATCATGCAAAAGGATTTGGTATACATTCATTCCACACTCGTACTGCAAGAAATGGGATCCGGAAATTTCACCCCCGGCAATTCACAACAAGCATTTCGCATGCCCTAACACTGTATGAGTGACCAAGTGACTGGGTGAGTTGACGTATGAGTGACTAAGTGATTGGGTGAGTTCCCATATGAGAAACCAAGTGAATTTGTGAGTGATCGTATGAATATCCAAGGGAGTAACTGAGTGACCGTATCAATATCCAAGGGAGTAAATGAGTGACCGTATCAATATCCAAGGGAGTAAATGAGTGACCGTATCAATATCCAAGTGATGAGTAACCGTTTGAGTGATTGTATGAGTAAATGTGAGTGACTGTATGGTAAAATGAATAATCAAGTGAGAGGCTGTATGAGTGAGAGGCTGTATGAGTGAGTGGCCGTATGATTAACTGTATGATTGACCAACTGCCTGACCGTATGAGAGACCGAGTGAGTGAAAATTTTCTTGATCAAGTTAGTTACCGTATGAGTGACAACGCTCTCTCACACGGTCACATACTATTACTCACTCATACAGTAATCCACCCATTCATTTGTTTGCTCACACAGTCACTCACTCACTCATTTAGTTACTCATATGGTAACACAGTCACCCACTCGGTCAGGGCAGGTGAAATGGTGGGGATGGGATGTGAGGGGCGAAATTTCTGTAAATCAAAAATGTTCAAATCAAAATTTTTCCTTATTGTATTCGCAATCCTTTTAATATACATGGTTGAGCGGGCGTCACGGTTGGTCTGGAGAGTGAGAGTATATATGGTTCACTCCATATAGTCTCTGATTCACTTCTAAAATAAATTTAACATCAAATACATAATGCTGACTTACAATAAGATAATTTTCTGTAACATAGGCCGTAAGTAATAATCATACAATATATCTTTCTCTGATAAAATTAATTTATAAATAATTGGGTTTTCTATACGTTCTTAATATTTAAATATTTATATAAAACTTGTTGATATCATCATTAAAATCAACCAAAGTATCTGAAGTATTTTGGAGTGTATATAATTAAAGATAATAAGAGATATATAGAAAGCGCAGTATTGTTCTCTTCAAACTTTTTTACAGTTCCGGACCAGTGGAAATGTAAGAAATAATTCGCGGACTTGCAAAAAATGAATAAAGTGGGAGAAACAATGCGTATAACGAAATAAAATAAATAAATCGGGGAAATAATTCTGTGGTGTTTGGTCAGAACATGATAACTCCAAAATCATATTTTTGAAATATAAGCAATCTCATTGTCATTTAAAATTCAAAAATAAAGCATATACACAAATGCAAATGAAAATATCATAAAACAGAATGTTGTTTAGCCGTACGCACGTATTTGTGCATTTATCTCACTTCTAATTAGTTATAATTAGCAAGACTTACTTTTAGATCAAAATGACATTTTTTGGAGATATCATGTTCTGACCAAACACCACAGAAGCCGACAAAAAACAAATGGGAGAAATAATTTGCAGACACCGACAAAAATGAATATATTGGAGTTTGGTCCAAAAAAAAAATGAATAAAGGAAAGAAATAATTTGCGCATCTGCAAAAATTTGATAAAGAGTGAAGTAGTTTGAAGCCCGACAGAAATATATGGATGAAAATTGGAGAAATAATTTGTGGACCAACAAAAAATAAATGGAAGAAATAATTTGCGGACGGACAAAAAATAAATGGATGAAATAAGTTACGGGTCGACAAAAAATAAATGAAAGAAATAAGTTGCGGGTCGACAAAAAGTGAATGAAAGAAATAATTTGCAGCCGACAAAAAATAAATGAAAGAAATAAGTTGCGGGTCGACAAAAAATAAATTTGAAGGAAATAAGTTGCGGGTCGACAAAAAGTGAATGGAAGAAATAAGTTACGGGTCGACAAAAAGTGAATGGAAGAAATAATTTGCGGACCGACAAAAAAATAAATTTGAAGGAATAATTTGCGGACCGGCGAAAAATAAATGGAAGAAATAATTTGCGGCCAGCAAAAAATAAATGGAAGAAATAAGTTGCGGGTCGACAAAAAGTGAATGGAAGAAATAATTTGCGGACGGACAAAAAATTAATGGAAGAAATAAGTTGCGGGTCGACAAAATAATAAATGGAAGGAATGATTTGCGGACAGGCAAAAAGTGAACGGAAGAAATGATTTGCAGACCGACAAAAAATGAATAAATATAATTCGCAGACTTTGCTGTTAGCCAGGACAGAAATATAAACCGATATAGATACGGTATAATATGTAAATTTAAATGTAAAATTATGTAGCAGCTATATGAATTTGGCGAAATGTTATGCGGACCGGCAGGAAATTCTCACAGACCTGCACCGGTCCGCTACCAGTAGTTGAAAAACACTGGCACACATAGAGTAAGGCTTATGTATAATATAATTTTTCCACTTTCTCAATTTCTTGTAAAGATTTCATTCTACTTCACTTCCACGCCGAAATGAAATACTAGACGCATATGCGTAAATTATAAAAATTTAATGTCAATTATATGGATATCTGAAGAACAATAATTTCTTTCTCCCACGCTGAGCTATACCGTGAATGAAGATTTGGTATCCAACCAAAATAGGATCGTCCGGTCAGCGTGATTAGTGGTTATATATTTTTCTCTGAAGACAACATCCTCTGTGTGTCGAAATGCATTCGGAGTTTTGTATTTTCCGGAAATTATCTTATTCGTTGGTTATTTATGCGTATTAAATCTCTTGTGTGGATGATTTCATTGCAGACAGTAAGTCATTTTGTTTTTGTATTTGAAACTTGGAAAAAAGCTAGGCTAGTATTAAATCAAAGAAATCCAAAATAAAGTCGACGTTCGATATAACGACACCCTTCGTCCCGCCGAAAACGAACGTTACATTGGAAGGATCGTTATATCAGAAGTAAAACATGTATGACAGTCATTCTACGAAAACATTTGGAACTTATCCCTCCGGTCGTAGTAATGGAATGGAGTCGTTGAGTCTTTATAATAAGCATCGACTGTACAGGGTGGGCAAAAAGTCTGTAAAAACTTTAAAAATGCATAAAAAAATCTGAAAAATAACTGAAAGAATTGTAGGGTTAGCATCGCTAGGTCACGGGAATTTCTTTAAGACAGGAAAAAAATTGCAAGAAGCAGTCGATAGGTGGCGCTGACGTACACAAGTCAAAGAAAAGTGTATCGATCCGGTGCTGAATCTGTCGGAACTGAAAGATGCGATCCGCCGAGAAGTGTCATGTATACATCCGGACCTGCTGCACTCTGCCGTCGCAGGATTTGTAACTCGCCTGCAATGTGTTATCCCCCATGGTATCGGCCATGTGTATGACCACATACTGCTCTAATAAACGATTCGGAGACAATTCTGTTCGTTATTCACGTATCTTTTCTTTGACTTGTGTACGTCAGCGAAACCTATCGGCTGTTTAGTTTTCCCCCGTCAAAAAAATTCCCGTGACATAGCGATGCTAACCCTGCAAACCGTTTTTTATTTCGGTTATTTTTCCGATTTTTATGAATTTTTAAAGTTTATAAGAGGACTTCGCGCCCACCCTGTATTTTAAATGTTTAACAAACACTTTCTTTAGGATTAGAAATGGAGGAAATGGGTATAAATATCTGGTAAAGAATTTTGAGATATTCTCAGTTCGCTAGATTGAAAAAGCTTCGATCTGCTTCTCCTAACAAAAACAAGTGAATACATTAATTTTACAAAAAAAAGTTATTAATTCATTTGTCTCACGTAGAATGTCCGATTTCTGGTTCAAGTAATTTAAATATTTACTACGCAATGTTCATGTATATGTTACTTCCATAGTCCGAAAATTCGTTAAATAATGACCTGGCTAATGTTCGAATTTCAAGCTTTGGCCAGCCAGTTCACGAAGTGGCTGAACATTTGTCCGATAACAAAAGACTTGATTCAGAGTCATCGCCAAGTTGAAGTATTTTTCGTAGTAATTATGTCCGTGTTAGCTATGGCAACCCATTAAAACACAGTCACGAAGCGATAATCATTTTTTTTAATTAATTTTCAGCAGAAGAAACTATGTCTCTTAAATATATAATATTTTATATCAATAGTTTTTTCTCTAAAATTTTTCTTTCTTTTTTTTCTCTCCTCACGTGGAGTTGATCCAATTCGGCTACTATATATAGCCATATAATCACACGTTGGCGATTAAAAAAAAAGGATTTTGTACCTACGGATCAGCACATAAAACTTTAGGAAGGGATTTCCGCACACTTCGCTAATTGGCCAGCCAAAGCCAGAAAATATAAATTAGGCCGAACCTCGGACATTTCGCGAAATGGCCGCACTTCAGGCTTTGAAAGCAGCAAATATATCGTAAATACTGATATTTAACCTAATTATTTTCTTCCTTTTTTCCAGGCTGTAAGTGGTATTTACTGTCAGGAAAGTTTCCGTAATGGGAGATACGATTTAGGAGTCAGAAAAACAAAACTCGAATTTTTTAATTCGAACACAAACAGAATAAATTTGTTATTATTATTCATGATTATTATGAGATAGAATTTCGACAGATATATCGCGTGATTTGATATAACTGAAGATGAAATTGAATGCACGCTGCGGTACAAATTGAATCATGCATCTTTTAGCATCATGAGTGGACTGTGGTTACAATTCGGTTGCGTTGATTTCAAATTTGGTTCGTCTAGATCAGTGATTCCAAACGTGGGCATTCACGCCCCCTTGGGGGCGATGGAAAGTTCCAGGGGAGCGGTAGAAGCTACGGGTATAACATAGGATCCTATGGGTTAGATTGTGTTGGGGGGGGGGCGATGAGAGAAAATATCTTAAAATATTTTCAAAAAATTTTGAAAAAAAAATCTAAGATGTATTTTTTTTGGGAAATATGAAAAAAAAATTACAAAAACATCCCATGATGTTCCAAAAAAAAAACAGGAGATATATCAAAGACTTTGCAAGTAGAAAAAGGGGGGAGACTCAAAATGTCTTTGCTTAGAAATATTCACATAACAATTCTGTC
Organism: Pholcus phalangioides; assembly: GCF_987345545.1. NCBI lineage: Eukaryota > Metazoa > Arthropoda > Arachnida > Araneae > Pholcidae > Pholcus > Pholcus phalangioides. The sequence continues at coordinate 93,803,921 of NW_028301608.1, read as the reverse complement.
CTGTCTTAAGCCCGGATTACACTATAAAAATTTTATAATAATTCTTTTACAAATGCAACCAATAAGCTGATCGGTTGCATTTGCTCCAATGTGAACGATAGATTTATTGGTTGCTTTTTTCAAGTTTTATAAAATAACTTTCATAAACCTTTTAGAGTGGAATCCCATCTTAGTCACTTCTAGCGGTTTCGGCTCGGCCTGATTTTTCTATTGATTTTTGAACCCCCTTATGACCCCCTTAGGGGTCGAATTTTGGAAAACATTTTCGCAGTGAGGTTTCACATAATGAAATAAAACTACTGACTAAATGTCATAAATATAACTCCAGCCGTTTTGGCTCGGCGATGATGAATGAGTCAGTGAATCAATTAGTCAGGACATTTTATTTTATATATACAGTTGACTCCCGTTTTAATGAATACACTTATAGCGAAAATCTCGTTTTAACGAACACTTTTCTGATCCGCCACATCAGTTTATATGTTACGTATTATATGATATGTTACAATTAAAATTAGACAATTACGATTAAAATAAAGTACTTAACTCCAGGTTCATTTGCCATCTCTTTTATTCCGTCATTCATCACACTTCTTAAAATTTACATAATCATTTAATTACGCGAGGTGGCAAGTAGTGAGAGAGGGAAGAGTCAGTATTTAACTTACCGCCGCCAGGCAGAGGGGGTCCGCACTCGTTGCTGTTTCTTGTCACTCTGCCTCTGTGTTATGGCTTCTTCCTGAAGGTCTCATTCTATCTCGCCAAATCGACACCCTCTTGTGCGCCAAAACAGCGTAGTGTTCCCACATAACAACTTGCAGTTACGGTTAAATTGAGCAGGGAAATTATCACAAATTATTTCTCTCTATCATATATATAGGAACAATACAAAAAACCTGGAATCCCTTTATAACGAAATTTCGATTTAACGAAATGATTTTTCCGGTCTCTGGAGTTCATTATAACAGGATTCGACTGTATAGATATACGGAATCTGGAGGAGATCGATTGAAAATTACTGGTAGATTTGTATTAAGAACATACACTAGTTTAAAGAAAATCAATATATTTTATATTTTATTGAGATTCGTAGTGCATACCTAAGTTAACGACTCATTTATTGGAGTTAATTTTTTCAAATCTGCCTGTGAACCATGGTAAATATACCTTTAGAAAAGTAAAGTATATACCTTTCAGGAAACACTTCTTTATAACAGCACTAAGAAATTATTGGACTAAAAATAAAATTTTCATCGTATATTTTGCTGTAGTTTGTAAGTACAAAGTTTCCTTTGTTTATTCCTCGTGATGTCACACAATTTGCAAATATATAAGCATGGCTCTCTCTACTATTTTTTTTTCAACTATGCCACATAGTTTTGGTACATCCTGTACGCATACAAACATCTAAAGCAGTGGTCTTCAACCACTGGTCCAATGACCCGAGCCGGTCCGCGAAACATTTCGCCCAATTTATGCAGCTGTAACAAAATTTTACATTACATGAATAAAATAGAGCCCATATCACTTTCAGACCCGAGAATTCATATTTTTGGAAATTTCATTTTTTGCATTTTTGATATTCAAAAAATGTATTCAAAACATAAATGTCATCAAATCGTTATTTTTTTTTTCCTCTAACGAAATAATTCATTTTGTTTAAATTTTTTCAACTAAGATGATGCAGGGTATATTTCGTCTTCACTTACAGATTTTTTTCAGAATTTTACTGTTAAAATTTTGTGTAATAAATCACACTTTTCCCGGAAGCCATCTTAAAAACACCCTGAAAGTTAAGTGCTGCCCTCTGATGACAGCTCCCAAAGTTAATATTCCCCATATTTTTACCTCAAAATTTTCGCAATCCTTCAAGTCAGGGCTTAACTCCTGAAGTGAAAAATTCTAAAGTGGGGGAAAAAAACCTTCTCTCATTCAATTGTATATACTCACATCACTTGCATACTCTGTATCTATCCACTTTTGACATTAATTCGCATCTACTCGATTTGCATCTTCTCATTATTGAATTTTGTATATACACATGTATTTCCCAATTGAACTTGCATATTGAACTTTGACCTGCATATGATGTACGTATGAAAAAGGTGTAAAAAAAAAACGAGCGAGAAGACTCTTTTTGAACTTTGGATTGTTTTGCTTACAAAATTTGTCAATAGTAAATCCCCATTAATTTCTGATGCACTGAATTGAAACAGAACTTTGTTACCTGTATTGTATTTTTGATGTTATTGCTAGGGTTTTTTGCGTCACGACTCCCATGTGATGTGTCCCCCCCCCCCATTCCACTTCGAATAGATGTTGCTAGCTGCAGATTGTGTGACCTGCTTCTGTGAACTGTGGTGGCATTTGCCTGCTTATAGCCAGATCATGACTTTTAACCAATTTAACCAGTTCTTTTTACATACACTACACATTCATGCAAACACATATCTATCTACAAGCATGGACACATTTTCTTCTTCACAGGCCTTCTTGGCCAGTTTTTATGTCGTCAGTTGGCCCTCACGGGCTGGAAATCGGCTCAAAATTCAATTCTGGTCTGGTCTGGTCTGGGGAAAAAAACCAACCTACGCATTTTTTTGTGGCACCAGAATCTGAATGGAATATCATGTTTCTGTAATTTTGTTTTAATCCACAAATTACGTTCACGGGTGGTAGAAATTATTCGTATTTTTTATTTATTTATATTTTACCGGTTCCCAATTTTTCTCCCTTGCTTATGAATTTTTTGTCTGTTCGCAAACTATTCCTCTTATATACTCATTTGTTAGCAGTCCACAAATTATTCCTCATTAATTTATTTGTTGTCGGTCCGCAAATTATTTCAATTTATGTATTTTTTTGCTCCGGTACGCAAATAATTCCTCCTATTTATTACCGGTAATTACTTTTCACCGCGAATTATTTTTGCTATTTATGTGGGCCTACTTTCCGCTGGTTCACAGTTGCTAAAACGTTTAACTAAAGAAGAATTATGAGCACATTAATGCAGAAACGACCTCCGTATTATATGAAATTTTCATCAATATTTCTAACATCATACATTTTTATCGACACAGAGAGTGAGTGACTTTATAATGTTCTGTTGGATTTTTATTATCTATACTGACGCTATTCTAGGTTTTAGCTAAATTAAAAATATGATTATAGAGTTTCATTGGAAAAAAAATTAATATTTATTTTGAAAAACAAAATTGAAATGGTCAATGAATTTTTTTTCTGTATGAAATAATTTTTCTTTATATTACAGGGAGTAAGGTTCATTTTATAATTACTATCTGTACATAAATTCGTAATTTTTTTTAATTCTTATACCAATGTTTTTCGATGTGCACCAGGGGTTCTTTCTTCAGATAAATCAGCAATGCAATCAAAAAATTGTGACCCATGGGTGTAGTTCGAATTTTAGGGATTACATGTTCCTTACTAATAAAAGGTTTTGTTGTAAAAATTTGTGAGGTCAGTGGCATCTCAGTGGGTGTGTGCCCCAACGGGTACTGAGCCCTATGCCCCGGATCAAACAAATAAGATCACAGATTTTTGAAATACAAATACAAGGCCACAACAGTCTCTATACTGTACAAGGCCATCTATACGTACTATAACGGACGTACTAAACGGATGGTGCACTATACTATAATATTCAATTATTTCTTTCATTAATTCGGGAAATATTTCTCTCATTAATTCTGAATTCCATCGATTCAATGCTCTCATTACTTTTCAATGATTTCTTTCATCAATTTTCAATTTTAATTAATTCTGTAATTATATTTCTCTTCAATTAGCAATATTTCTTTCATTGATTCTGGAAATGTTTTCATTAATTTATGATTCTCGTCGATTCTAAAATAATCTCAGATTTTTATTTAGTGGCTTTAGAAAGGGTCCCGAAAAATGTCCCTTACGCTCTAGTTCCTTCACATGCTTGCATACGCGCTAGGTCACACACTTTGATCGTCATTAAATTAATATTTCCAAATCGCAATAAACATTTATTATGTACTGTATGCAAAGCCGAAACTAGAGGGGGACAGGGAGGGGAACAGCCCTGGGTGGAAAATTTAGCAAGCGGATGTTTTAGGTGAGAGCAAAGATCACCGTTATAAAATTATCGAATTTTAAAGTGATGCGGGTGGCAAAATCATGTTCGTGCCCCACGCGGCAAAATATCTAGTTACGGCTTTGACTGTATGTGTCGCATTTTATATATTACGTAGAGTTTTTATGATACAGCGCTTATATACTCTCTTTGAGTGAAATTTTAAACTTGTGGGAAAAAGTCGACAGCTCAAGTATTTTATGCAAGCCGCACTGTCCCACCCTGTATTTCGATGTACAGTCTACGTCGCTTATTAAAATCACGGATAATGTTATTATTTTTATGATGATAATGTATTGCTATCACTTTTTCAAAGTATGATAACAATCTATGCCATAACATGAAGAAAAAATCGTTAATTGTTATCCGGGCTTTTCGGTTTATGTTATCGTCTTTTTTTTGCGTCGAAAACTTTGAACATTTTGTAGCTAAAAGGTTTAACCGAACTTATTTCCCCCCTCCCGTAAGTTATCGTTATCAGACTATGTAGAAGGACTACGTGAAGGTGTTCTTTCCTTCTCCTCTTTCATGTTGACAAACATTTCTGTAATCAGTTGATAAGGTTTTCGCGGCCATCATTTGATGAAAATTGTTTGTTCGGGTTCGAAGAGCGGACGACGGTCCTCGAACCCGAACAAACAATTTTCATTTCTGTAATCAGTCCGTAGTATTCGCAATGATTCATGTACGTGTCGAGCTGCTTTTGCATGGCCTTCCTGAAATGAAGGTAAATGTACAACGAAAAACCCTTTCCTTCAGTTCTTGATCAGTTTCTTTTAGTTGACCATATTCAAATTTCTTTTTCCAAGAGACTGTTTGAAGATATCTATGAAATTTATTTTGTACATTTGAAAATATATCGTAATTCGTGATTAAACCAGTGGTTCCCAACAATTTTTGACTCGTGTGGGGGAACTTTATAATGCATAATTTCTATGGCAGAGCCCCGTAGGATCGTTTTTTGTTGTTTCTTCAACAAATTTACTCATGTATTTTATTGTCCTATAGTGGTCTCGAAGCCCTAGGGAAGTGCACATGGAGCCCCAATAGCTCCGCGGAGCACAGGCTGAGAACCCTTGCATTAGACTCCTGCATAGAATTCTAACGCCTAATAATAGCTGAGTACAAAAAAATGCCGGATTTTAAGCTTAAAGGAAAGAAACGTTTTAGAGGAGCGTGAAAAAAAATGGAATGTGTAACATTTTCCAACCTATTATGTGGGAAAGAAAAATAGAGTTGTCCCGTTTTACCAACACCGTTTACCATACGTCTCGTTCGACCAAACAGAATGTATGTCCACACTTGCGAACGGGACATTTCGGATATATATTTTTATCAGGAACCCCTAATCCCGATTTGATCACATAAAGCGGCGTGGACTGTACATAATTTCCGATTAGAAAGTTGTTGCTCTGTCTCTCCTGACAAAAACCAATTTAAGGTTTCTAAGTGCAATATTCGCAGAGATATTTAAATTAAAAAATCGGAGAAAAGTTAAAAAATTTAGATTTTTTTATTTTATTGAATGAAAATACACGCTCTCAAAAGTGTTACAGAGTAATTTCTTAACTCCTTTCGAGCATTTTTTGAACTGGAACTATACCTCTACAACGGACGGTTGATGAGATAAAGGCCGCATCAGCCCTTACAAGACACCCTGTATATAATTTTCTATTAATATTTATTTGCACGCAAAACATAAATGAGTAAAAACTTGGAACTCGTTCAATTCATTTATAGCTCGTAAGTGTTAAGATATTTTATTACTTTTTGTTGCCAAGCACTGATTATAGTCACGATAATATTCACTGACGATAGTCACATTTGATTTTTTTTTTCTTTTCGGAGCCGTAGGCATACACAAAGGATGTCGGTAGTTAATTACGCCAACTAAGCAGAAGCATAGACGGTAGAGGGAGGGACGGTAGCAATCCACCATTCACGAAAAGTTGTACCATTAGCAGTGGCGGCAGGGTGAAAGCAGACACCTCCCCCCCCCCCGATTACATGGTACCCCCATAATCGGGCCCCGAATCGGCCGAAAGTTTTGGCCAAAGTTCGGATTTCAAAAATTGATTCGAGCTTTGGCTGGCCAATTCACAAAGTGGCCGGATATCCCTGGAGAAAGTTCAATACGCTGATGTAAGACGGTCCAATATAAGGCAACAAAATATTTCATTTTCTTCATCGCCAACGTGTGATTAACGAGGGAGGAAAGAAAAGAAATTCGAAAAACTATAAAAATAATATAAACGTACATTGTAAAACCACGATATGGTTATAGCAAACGATGCCAAAATTATGACGAAAAAATACGCAAACTTGGTGATGACTCCGAACATCTTTTGTAACCGGACAAAGGCCAGAGATCTCCGGTCACTTCTCGAACTGGCTGGCCAAAGCCCAAAATTCGTATGTTGGCCAAGTCAATTTCGGGATTTGACAGTAACATATGCAAGTTCCTGGCCCACGAATGGAAAAAACACTGCATATCTGGCCCATAGACCGAAAAGGTTGTGTGCGCACCTCTTACTTAGGCTGGGATTACACTATTAAAGTTTGGTAAAAAAAAGCTCTTTTAAAAAACTTGAAAAATGCAAGTAATAAACGTATTGGTTACATCCGAGCGAATGTAACCAACAGCTTTGATTGTTTTTTTGTTTTTTTTTTGAAGTTTCATAAAAAGACTTTTATCAAACTTTTATAGTGTAATCCCGCCTTCATACCAAAATGGTCCCCATTTAAAAGCATTGATCTCGTACACATACTGTTATCGGTGCTTAACAGATAGAGCAATAATCCCAAAAATATTAAACTGCACGTTGATAACTATACGAACACTATACGATTCGTATTTTACGAGATTTTTCCGTAATTAATTGACGACTTTGCAACAATTGGCGACTGTTTTTTGTGATAATTGGTGACGGCCTGTATTTTGCATCGCTTGATTTCCCGTTATTTTCTCAATGAAATATACGTATTCGCCCTGCTAGTGTACCGTGTTTTGACGACGAGGCAAGGTGTGTATGCATATATGAATCGTAGGAAAATAAGTTTCATAGAAAACTACAATGCGATAAATTTTTATAACTAGTTTATTTGCTTCTTCATTTCAGCTAGTGAGTAATAAGTGTGTATAGGAATACTGTACATGCGTTTTGATAACTTTTAACCGTTTCAATGCGTTGAGGAGTTTTTCAAGTTGAATTCTCGAAAGAATTTCTTTTTTTTGAAAACTTTTCATAACAATATTTAAAGAGAAATTTGAAGTAAAATTCAAATAACAAAATAAAAAATTAAAATGGTATTATTAAAACAAATTTTTATATTTATCAATATAAACTTTATTTACCTTAGAATACGTGGTGTAACGTTCAAAATTAAGATGCATAATTTATAAAAAATGTAGTTGATTTTGGTTATTTTTGAAAAGTAAAATTTGCATGTTGGTGAAATTATTATTAGAAAAAAATTTCAAGCATTAAAATCCTAAGAATTCTCATTAAAGTGTGTGTATTCAACAAAATTTAATTCAAAAAAATTTAAATGCTTAAAAAAATTAACAGAAAATTAGGTGATTTGTTTCAAATAGAAAAGCATAGAAAGTAAAGATCGTGTACTGACATCTTTCAACCGTCTAAGTGGTATTGACGAAATATCTCGCCCCTCCTTAAAATCCTGTTATTTTAACATTGCAAGCCCGGATATTTCGTATAGTTGACTTCATAGTGGAACACTTTTCCCTGTTTTCACCTTAGTTTGCACTTGCTGTGAATATCGGAACAAAGAATACTTTATTTAAAAAATATATACAGATATGGCATTTTAAAGGTGGTTTTGGTGATTTTTGATTGACAGCGCTCTTAAAGAGTGAAAAAAATTATTCCCATTAGACTTCGTAACACATATTTTTATAATATTTTTTTCCCATTCTTTGTTTGTTATTGGCATTATACTGTATATGTCACTGCCAAAGCCCGAAGTGCGGGCAATTCACTACGGATCTGCCCACTTCGCGAATTGGCCAAGAGTTTTGGCCAAAGTCCGAATTGCAGGAATCAGTCGGATTTTGGCCGGCCATATCGCGAAGTGCCGGAGATCCCTGGCCGAAGCTCTCTCTGTAAGACGGTCCAGTAGGAGCCAAATCCATTTTTTTTTTATTCCCAGCGCTTGACGCATGTCTATATACTGTATAGCAACGTGGCCGGCCGCGGCACGAATTTGTTAATTTTAGGCTTTGGCAGTAACCTATATGTATACGTATCGAAAAAGTTAAAAAAACAGTCTATTAAGCCCATGCTTCTTTTAAACATAAAGGATGTGAGTATGAAACATTACATAATGAACATATTTTGTGTAACCACAAATCAAAATATAAATAGACTAATACAGTGTTTAAACCTCTCTCTGCATTAAAACAAAATAAATTCACGGATTTAATCAAAAATTCGTCGAGTCATCGATAACTGAAATTCTTGATTTTTGCCATCTATCACAAATTGATAAAACAGAAATTTCAGTAACTTTGGAAACGAAAATTAGAAAGAAAATTTAAAACTGAATCCGTGAGGTATATAGAATTTACTATACATAATTACTTAAACTTCACAATAGCACTATCGACATTATGACTAGAACATTCGGTATCTTCGGGCGGCGTAGGTCATGATAGGTCTAATGATTGATTTAAACAATATGACTTTGTTTTTAAGAGTTAGTCTTGCACTTGGAAATGTAATGCGTGACATCATTCCCATGGTTTGTGTAGCCTTAATTCTTACGTGATTTATTTGAGGAACGAAGGATAATGATTGGTTTAGAATACATCCCAAATATTTTACTTCCTTCACTCTAGTGAATTTGGTTCTTCTTGTTAGCCAGATGAACTGACACTTGGCATGATTAAGCTCGACAGCATTATCCTCACACCAGTCTTCAACCTCCTCCAGAGTCTCCTGAAGATTTTCTCTGCATTTATCAGATTTTCTGTTGTTGGTGATAATAATTGCATCATCTGCAAAGAGTCCCAGTATGCCCATTTGGGGGGCAGGGAAGTCATTGATGTAGATGGAGAAGAGCTGAGGTCCAAGAACTGATCCTTGGGGAACCGAGGCTCTTATTGGACGAACAGAAGAACAAGCATTTCCATTTTTTACCAGAAAATGCCTGTCTTTAAGATAGCTGTTGAAGAACAACACGTAGTGGTCAGGAAAACCGTATTCAACAAGCTTGGCCAACAGAGTTACGTGATTCGTTTTGTCAAACGCCTTGCTAATGTCCAAGTGCATTGCGCAGGTGAAATTATTGTGGTTAATGTAGAAATAGTAAAAAAAATTCAATTATTGCATTTATTTTAAAATAACATTTTTACAAATTAACATTTTTAAGGGTGTCCCAAAAGTTCGTAAATAGATTAAAAATTTATAAAAATTGAAGGAATTGATATATAATTGAATGCGATTAGCAAAAAAATTATTTTCTTAGAGGAGGTTTTTTTGTCACCAAACAAAATCAGTTCAAATTTCCGTCGACAGAAGGCACTGACAACCAGTATGGCAGGAGTTTCTCTCCAGTGTGACCCAACCTCTCGGGGTGATGTACTTATATCCCATATGGGACAGAGCCTGGGTCATATCTGGTACAACAACAGTATGGCAGGAGTGATCGGACCTGAACCTTTCTTCAACAACTTCTACGTCCGAAACGTTCGTTACGCTTCAACAGGCGATTCGTGGCTGAGGTGAAACAGCTTTACAAATAGTGCTTTATCCACTGTCAACATCACAGTGAAAACCTTATGTAAGCAACAGCAACAGACAAAAAAAAACTTTGCGCCCGAGTGGCGTGGTGGTAAGATGCTCGTCTACCACCGTGAAGGTTGTCGTCAGATCCCAGATCCGAACCGGGGAAAGAATATAGATAACAATATATTTTCCCTGACGACTTCAGTTGACCACCGATAGATACATGGCACCTTCACTTCCAACGCAACTCGTTAATGGCAGTAAATTGCAAAATAGTGATATAGCCGAAGTTGATATTTGGTGAAGTAGTCACAGGAAAACTCAGAAATGAGCTATAACTCGTTCACTCAGCTTTTTATAGGACTCTGATTTCATATTTCCAGTGATTTGTTTCCGTGCAGCTCCCCGCAAACAACTGAACTAAATTTTTTTTGTTGCTAAAAATAACATTCGCTTTCGTGTGAATAAATTTTTCCCAAACTGCATTCAAATGTACCAATTGCTTTGGTTTTTATGAGAATTTTTAAACTAATTACAAATTTATGGGACACCCTAAACATTAGTTACTTATTTGCCTTTCTTTCTGTGATATGTGGAACTTTTGAAAATTTTCTTTGCATATTTTTTTCATGTTCCGAATCGGGAATCTTATTAATGAAAAGTTTGTAAGTAGAGACAAAGAAAAATTTATGATTGCCAAAAATTCAAAAAAAAAATTATTTTATCGTAAACTAGTTGTTTTATCGTTGAATATTGAAAGATAAATTATTTGATTTATATCATTCAAGTTTTTTATCTATATCTTTTTAAGAACGTAAGTTGATGTTTGTTTTTTGCAAGTAGTATCCGTTAATTCTACATGAGTATACTTATTAAAAATCCAACCAAAACGAAAATCCAGAAAATCGTTATATTAAAACACAATTTATTTAACCATACGGATTTCTAGACAAAATTCACATACGGGAGAAAAAGTGAATACAGTGTAAAAACTATGCTAGAGAAATAACTTATGTGACGCACACATGATTATGTAATAGTAAGTCTTGGAAAAAAATAATTGAGAGAATGCGTATATTTTGTAAATAAAACACGAACGAAAGCAACTCAAAACAATTTTAACACAATTATAGAGCTAATTGGCATACGCCTTTGCAATAATTTCGACATGAATAACAACATTCCAATTTCAGTTACAACAAAAATTTTAAAAATGCAGTCTCAAAAATGTAGTATAAAACAACGATTATCCAAAGACGTTTATCAGATTTGCATGAAGTTGGATTGTGCACATAGACAGTACATCGTAGTGCATAAAATAACTTTTACTCTTCATTTTGTTGCAAAAATGCCACGCAACGTTCATTTTTCTTGTATGGCATCTTCAAGAGAATGGATGGACTGTCTCATACATTTCCAGTGACAATAATAGAAGCCTTGTTCACAAGGCCTTGCCAAAGTGTTTTGTGTTTATCACCAAAACTTTTGCTACGTGAATTTTTTAGCCATATCAACTGTGAGACTGTGAGTACACAATTCATCGAATTCAATCCCAGAAAGTGGTAACATTGGGAATAGAGAAAAAAAAGAACTCCCAATACCACAATACCAAACTAGAACATGGTACCCCCAAGGAAACTTAAGCAGTAGAATAGACCATGCTGGGAGAATTTTTCAGCATCAGTCAGGCGAGAAAAGCCCGTAAGCAATTACAGCGCGGCTCAAGGAACTAAATTAAGCGTGAAATTTAATATGAAATTCCCAATACCATAACAGATACCCCTCTGCTCTGCCTCTACTGAAGGTACTGTGAGGTTCATGCGTCTCAAATCATGCCAATTATACGTCCAGTCATCTGGGTCGTTCAAGTTGAACTTTTTTTCATCAGAGAAAATATTACATTCCCCCTTTAAAAGTATGTGAGAACAAGCCCACGCGCTAATCGCGCGCGTTGTTCGTGGAGCACGTAAACAGGAGCGGTTCGAGATTACCTGCCGGCCAGTCGAAATACGACCCTGGCTGATAGGACTCGAGGTGGTGGGGAGGGAGGGAGGGAGGGAGGAGGCCTTAGATAAACCTGATTTAAAAGGAGAAAAAAAGCAGCAAACACCGTTGTTTACTAAAGAAAATAGAGGTGACCATACGTCCCGCTTTGGAAAAAACTGAGATAATGCTGTTTTTGGAATGTGGTTGGAATGAACGCGAATGTGAAAGTATATAGTGTAAAGCACACCGGCACAATGTCAAGTTTTGAAAAATAACTTTTACCGTGTAATGCATTTGAAAAATTCCTGAATGTGAGGAATGGGGTACCTATCTGGAACCGTGCAGGCATTGAGTTTGCGGTAGTCACCCACTGGACGAATACTGCCTGAACTTTATGACACGACATGTAACGGTGATAGCAGGGCGATTTAGAAGGCCTGCATATTCTTCGATTCATCATAAATTGGAATTCCCCCTTTAACAGCATCATAGAGCTTGGGATTTAATCGCCTGGCTTTGCTATGAATAGGCGGGCCAGTGGTTTCGATGTTATGTACAGTGTTATGCTAAACAGGCTTCAATTTGTGCGACACTTTTGTCAGTTCAGGAAATTCTGCCAAGTTTTTGTGATATTCCGAAGTTTCGGAAATTACCTTAATGGAATAGTTTTCAGAGTTATATTCAACTTTTCCAATTTGCGAAAGTTTCATGACACTGTCCATTAATCTGCGGTGTTTGAAATCAATTAAGTTGAGAAGAAAATCCACGCCTATGATCGATATTGGTACGCTTGTAATGAGAAACTTCCACTCAAAACAATGTCCTAATCCAAAGCCAACATTGAGAACTTTGGTGCCGTAAGTGTGTATCTTAGAGTTATATTGGCAGCAATCCTGATCCTAATGGCATCGGCGATGCTGCATGCATTGGGCTTCGGCTAAATAGATCCTTCGTCTTTATGCTGTTAGAAGGTTGCGTCGGTCTTGGTCACCACTGTAACTATCCGCTTTTAATATATCATAGACAACACAACATATTGAATCAGCATTATCTGAGGTCTGTGTCGAGTCACAAACATCCTCTCGCGCCATCCCCGCACTTGGCGATTGTTGGCCACAGTCTTTGGTGAGCCGCCGCAGACGTATAGACGATAAATGTGGTAGCATTGTTCCACGTTTAAAAAGTAAGAAAGGAAAAGAAAGAAAAATAAGGGTGGGGATGAACAATACAGAGATATATTGAATAAAAGAGTATTAGTACACAGTGACTGGCTTTTTCGCCCTCACCTACAAACTTGTTTTGTAGTTTTTTACTTGTTCTCTTTCTCACTTCTATGTGCAGCATATGTATAATAGAAGGATTATATAGTTCTGGAAAAGATACATTATATATGTGTGTGGGAGAGGATGCCGTGGAATGAGGAGGGGGAAAAAGCTGAGGAGAACCACCATCGTTATCTCAGTTGCTCGTTATCAGTTTACAGTTGTCTCGTTGAGATATCACGATGGTGGTGGGAGAGCAGGGAGGGGGGGGGGAAACATGCACACAACAACTTTGTTTCATATGGTTACAATTAAACCTTAGTTATGAGGGAGAAAAGAGGTTGAAGAAAGTCAGCTAGTTTGAATTTATTCCACTGGCGTTTGGGCGAAATATTACGTCCCTGATCGTTTATGTGTATATATTTCAATGTATATGATTTCAATGAAGTTATATACGTGAAATTTTCAAAATGAAATTCATCTAATGGAACATAAATTTGTAAACAGTACGTAAGTATGCGCATTTTTGTATGATCCGCACCAACACAGATTTTTTCTAAGATATGTGCGTATGTGACGAATGTAAACTCTGAAATGTATCCGGATCCCTTTGCATATATGCTGTATTTCTTCATCAACTTAGTATTATTTGACCTTCTCAGCGGCAAAACTACGAGATATCTCACCTGACTTGATACTTTTTACTCCATCAACTACGAGATACCTCTCTTCTTTCAAACGCTCTTATTTCGGCAATGACGGGTTGCTCAGAGTCTGTGTTGTGTGTTGTGTCTTTTTTTTTCCCCTTTTTGAACATGTTTTCTATCTCCCCCATCTATCAGCAACCAACCAGTGGGCAGAGTTTCCTATTGGTCATCTCTTGATAATAGGAAGGGGAAGACGGTGTTCGAAATACGAATAATTTTTCTTTTCCTACCCCTTTGGGGGTGTATAGGAATATTCGAACAACATGAATGATGGAGAAAATATGATAATTCTCTTCCTTGGATTTTTTTTAATTCTCGGAGATGAGAGATGAGCGCTTTCACCTGCACAAAATCGGGAGAAAAGTATTTTTCTTGTGGGGAAAAGATTAATTCACTTTACAAAGAGTTTAGTTATTCTCACTGTGCCACTTATAATGAAGATCAAGGAAATTCATAAAACCTTTTTCAGGGTTAAAAAAACAGTTTTCGAACGAAACTTTATAGTAATGAGTCAATACCTGCTTCAAAAATCAGGCTGTAAGTAAAAATTTTCTCATTTTTTACCCGAGACCCATCCATATCATTATTTAATCAAATAATAGTAAGAAAACTGTGTAAAATAGGAATGATGCACCGATTATATATAATGATTATGACACAATTTGAAAATTTCGACATAAATGCATATTAATGTTTTCGAAAAAACTTTTTCATACTTACATTCTCACTTTTACAAAAATGAACTCAATTTATTGAATCTTTTGCTTTTTTAACGCTTGGGTTACAAGTGGGATGATACAAGTCCTGATATTTTTTTTCTTTTTTTACTTACTTCACGAATACAAACATGTAATACACAAATTTAGACATGTGTTACACGAATACAAACATGAATAGACATGTGAGAGTCCCACCCCGAGGGGTTAGCGCATCAATGTCTTGGTGAGTTTAAAAGAAAAGCTTTCGTTCGGTTCCGGTCTGATTGGCCTTCGTGTGCAGAAAATGACCGGGGTGCGAAAAAAATTATTAAAAATGGTCAATGAATTTCCTTCACCCGATAGTTTAACAGTTTTATATATATCCATAATTGACAGTTTTATATAATTTTCCAACTTTTTTTTGGCGATGTCTTGTGTTTTCCAGTATTTCGGGTATCAATTTTCGGTATTTCTCTCCATGAAATAAGGGTCATCAAGTGTGACGTATCATGTAAAATTCGGAATACTTTTGCCATAGATAAGAAAAAATGAAAATATTTAATACCTTTCGAAAAATTTATTGATTTTTTTCAATTAGTTATTCTTCGATTTTGTTTTTCATTCACTTTACAGACTGTAAGTTGGTTCTCCTCGCTTGTCGTTCCTTTTTCTCGTATTTATCGACATCATAAAAATGACTATTGCTGGCCGCTCATTCAACAAGCAATTGCAATGTAGATTTGGGCTGACTATGTATTTTAAATATTTCATACTCTCATTTATATACGTAAAAGACAGTTGCTCATGATTGTTGATTTTTAAAAAATTGAAGATCACCACCACTCTCATATTCGATGCGTCATGATTCCCACAATCAAGGGCAGATATTGATAATGATGAAAATAATCGATGAGAATTTCCCGATAATGGCTGCCAGTATTATAAACCAAACAGATAAATGGAATGGAATTAATGCAAAGCTTTATATAGGGTGCACAGCTAACTCCTCTCGCCGCTTATTACTGGCAAACTGTTGATCCCAGGCGCATAGTTCTAATACACTAAAGTATGAAAATAACATGTAGACTTCCGATACTTCATTCATATTGCAAGGGGTTGTACAGTTATTAAAATAAAAATAAAAACTTTTTATACGGACACCCTGTCTTCAAAAACCCAGTTAGAAAGTTTTTCCCCCTGTCTCTTCTGATGCTCCACGTTTCTAATTGCTGTATTCGCTGAGATATTAGAATCCAAAAACCAGAGAAAATTTGGGAAAGAATATCATAAATAAGGAAAGAACCGTTGTAAGAGAAATTCCCACTTGTTTAAAATTATTTCCCAACTGTTCGACAATTTTTAAAATCTCAACGAAACTGCACTTAGGAACGTGGAATTGTTTTGCTTGGCCTCAGGAGAGGCAGTGCGACATTTTTCTGTGTTTTTGAGAGTAAGGTGTTCATATAAAAAGTTATTTTTTTTCATTTCAATAACTATAAAAACCCCTTTGCAACATGAATGGGGTATCTGAGTTCAAAATGCATTTCTTGGATAATTTTTCTACGTCGAAGTAATTTTTCTAGTATCAACGGTTCGCTAGTAATTGGCAGCGAGTGTTTCATGCATCCTGTATAACAGAAACAGTGCCAAGGCCACTTAAATAAGACGCTGTAAGCGGAATCGAATGAATCATATATAGTAAGCCCTTATGAATCAAGTATGTCATAATTTATAGCGCAAAAATCCATGGCTATAAATGAATTTTTACGACCCATTTGAGAAGCCCCTGTGAATCAAGTTTGCGCCGTGACTCATAGCTGAAGAATAACTGTCTAAAATT
Organism: Pholcus phalangioides; assembly: GCF_987345545.1. Classification (NCBI taxonomy): domain Eukaryota; kingdom Metazoa; phylum Arthropoda; class Arachnida; order Araneae; family Pholcidae; genus Pholcus; species Pholcus phalangioides. The sequence continues at coordinate 93,787,558 of NW_028301608.1, read as the reverse complement.
ACATTTTTATGACCCATATTGGAATAAAAGTTTCGTCCTGACACATAGCTCAAGAATACTCGGCTGTAAGAAGGTTTTTACGGCCCATCTCGGATGCCACTGTGAATCAATTTCGGGTCGTGATCCATAGCTCGAGAATCCCAGGCTGTGAGAAGGTTTGTACGACTCATTTCGGAATCCATTGCGAATCAAGTTTGGATCGTGATTCATGGCTCAAGAATCTCTGGCTGAAAGTAGATTTGTACGATTAATTTTGGAAAGACATTCCGAATAAAGTTTCCGTCGTGACCTGTAGCTGAACAATACTCGGCTATAAGGGGTTTATACGACCCGTTTCAGAAGCCCCTGCAACCCAAGTTTGGGTCGCCACCCATAGGTTAAGAACCGCGCTATACCCCCTCCAAAATTCTATATATTTTTAATGAAACGGGTAAAGGGAGAAGTGCTCCTTAGAGAAATCAACTTAAAATATCTGGGCTTGTCAATGCAAAAATATTAGGGGCTTTTAAGCAGGCGAAATATCTCGTCAGTGCCACTTAAATGGCTAATTTAATATCTTCACTCTGCCTTTCAGCTCGTAAGTGTCCAAATTTTTTCACATTTTAACAAACCACCTTTCAACCACTTACAGTAATGTCAGGTATTTTTTGCAACACGTTCAACGTCCTTCCAAAAATACATCCATGTTACAACAAGCAAACCTGACCTGCCGACTAGTCTTCTTCCAAATTCGGATGACAGGTGCCACCACGTAAAAACATAACAAGTATTCCTCGGAAACAAACTTCACGTTACGTGCAAAATTTTAGTCCATTTCTAAAGAATGAAGACTCCAAGAATCGAGAATTATTAGGATAACAAGATATTTTAAAATTACATCCCAGATATTACGAATTATCCTAAAGATTTTCAAACTCTCAATTATCTACGCCTAATAAATAAACTCTTATCTAATCCCAAAACTCCATAACACAAATAAATTACAATTTACTCCTAATAAACCAAATTATATTTCTCTTCCCATAATAAATTATAATAAACTCGATTGCATTAAGAAAAAAAATTTTCTATACAAATTATTTTCATAGCACTATTTATACTTCACATTATTTCATAGCTCTGTTATCACGTCCATCGTATTTTCTGGCCGATCTACTGCATCGGCGTAAAAGCCACACACCATTCTCGGAAAAAATTAAAACTTCCATGTAATTACTTTTTTGCGCATTCTACAATTACAGTGAAACTCCTGTAAGCCGACCACTTGGCGTTCCGCAAAAAAGTGGCCGTCTGCGGAGGTGACCGCCGAATAGGGGGATTGTATGACAGAAAAAACGCATTTCAAGGGGCGTGTCGAAATAACGGTTTTCAATATCACAAAAAAATCGTATGCTCAATTTACTTACAATGCCCACAAAACAGATACATATAAAGTGAAACCTCGCTACAACGACACTCGATATAACGATAAATCCCTCTACAACGATATGTATTTTTTTCAAACATTGTTTGGAACAGCCTATATAGTTTGTAATGTTAAACTCCTCTCGATACAACAATTCCTTTACTCTCCCCTCTATAACAATAATTTTTTTGAGGATTTTGAAACCGCTCTAGAACTTTTATTATTTTTATTTATTTTTCGCTCGACTACGTCTCTGTTTTATGCAACATTGCTTTATTGATATACATACTTTTACTTCCTTTACATGATCATTTGTTTGGCGCAGTTTGACCAAATTGGTCCTTGCGCCAATAAATCGAAAAAACTAATCTATTCTTTTTTCGCTCGAAATATCCTTCAGTATATTTTTTTTAACTCTCATGCCACAAGTTTCAGTTCTTCCGAGGATTTTTAACTTCACCGTCGCCATAGTGGTGGTCGGCTGAAGTTGGTTTTCTGTGGTTCCCAACTTCAAGGCACGAAGTTGAGCCGATCTCCCCGTTAAAAAGTCTCGCCACAGAGAGCAACAGACCTACAAACAGCACAAATTATTGCATTTGTGATTTTGTGATGTATATAAGTCTGTATGTATTCAATCATAACGCATCACTCACTTCCCTTCTGAAATATAGATGGCAGCACTGAAAAATCAAACACAACACTACCTATGCACTCAGACTGTTAGGTACACACACAGTTACACCTCCGGCACAACTCACTAGGTAGTAAATCACCCATAAATGGTGATAGGTTGTGCTGAGTTGTGCTCGGGTTGAAAGAAAAAAAAAGAAAAAGTTCTTCCGAGGACGTCTAATAATGTCGGTGTTGGGCATCACCTAATCACCGAAAGTGTTCGGTATCGATACTTTTTTGTTCGATACACCAAAGTGGATTACAATAAACCTCTTTGCAGGAGCAATACACATCCAACTGAATTTATTTTATCAGCTAATCAATTAAAATATTTTGCAGCGAATAAATACTCGAAAGCGCATTTTTAGGTGATATTTAGAACGTCAATTTAGAAAAGTTGCCAACAGCAGCATAAATTTGATGGCACTTGATGATAATTTTGACTGTAGAGGAATGATCTTTAAAGATCGACAAAGATATTTTTTCTTCGTTTGATATCGATATGTATATCGATTATTCACTGCATTTTATGCAGCAACTGAAATACCACATCATCCGATCGATTCCTTAATCTGTATCCGGGATCTGTTCTTTCTTTATAGCAAATACTGTACATGTTCTTTCATCGCATTTCTTTTACTCCCTCACTGTTGTTCTACTAAATTTCTGAAGAAAATATCCTCAAAGTGGAAACTTCCACATCTTTTACCTATTCAGTAAGAATCATAGACTATACTTGTCTGTGACGAAAGACGTCCCTCTCTCTTGTTAATACGACAGATGCAGGAAACTGGCTAAGAGTGAGGAGAGATATCGATTCAGGAAAGGAAAATTCATCTCTGCCCTCACGGGGACTTACGCTTCAAGGAGAGGAAATTCTGTCTATCTTCATAGTTTAGTTGGTAAAGTACTCGTCCGGCAAAGGGGAGACCGGTGTTCGAGCTCCCGTGAAGGAATAGATGAAGTCTAGCTCATCGGCCACATTGCCTGTCTGTTGAAATTTTTTGGGTAGCTCACGATTTGTTTTCCCATCTGGGCCTTTTACGATTTGAAAATTGCGTTTGAAAACTCCTTGTGGCAGTAGAGCTGTGATGCAATCGGTGGTACTACAACACAATAAACACACGTTCCTCCATGGAATACATCACTTCCGGAATTTCTTTCACTATACGCTAATAGTGGTCACGTTTCAACGGCCTCGGCGTCTGAGCTGTTTTTATAAGGATCGGTAATTCCGCCGCCGGTGCCATCTATCGGTGTAATTTGTAACTAAAACTTTGCCCTCAGAGATTTCCATTTCATGAAACAATCGATATTCCTCACATAGTTTCCTGTATCTGTCGTGTACTTGTCTGGTTTAACCTGTCGACCCGGGAGCAAAATTTTTTAAACTGTCTCACCAGCTAGCAGCAACCGTATAGCATTAGCCTTTTTTGTCATCCTTTTTACAAATGTTTCTAACCTGATAGTGGCATACTGTCATGAGCAGAAAATCCGTTTGATCCGAAAAGGTATTTATGCTGATATATAAAGAGTATAAGGTTATACAAAAAGAACTACCAGCTCTAATGCACTAAAAAGAAAAAAAAAACGCACAGAATCTCTTGTTTTTCTTAACTCTTATCTACAAGGAAGTGCCCGCGGACAAGTTGGCCGCTGACCGCATATAGAGGTGGCAGCTAAACGGAGGTGATTTTTGTATTATATCTATGGAACCTATTGTCAGTGCCGAGGAAAACTGGCCGCGTAGGGGAGTTTCACTGTATGTGTATCTATAAAAATGGTTGCTTTAATGCTCAGAACCATTAAATTCAATTTTATCAGTTCATATTTGAATATTGTAGAAAAATTTACGTGATAAAGTTCTTGAAGATTGTGTTTTTCGAAACAAGAATTGAAGGAAGTGCCGCATCTCGAAGAAATTTGACCGTTTCTAATTGGCCAATCAAGTATGCTCAGTGAACATACGCAAATATCAATATTAAACTATATCAAAGAAGATGTCGGGAAAAACGTATGAAACGTAAATGTATGTAACAATAACAAATTTGCATAATCAAATCGATTTGTACTCTCCGTGTCTTTCAAAATGCTACGTAAATTTATTCGAATAACCTGAAGAAGAATGTTTTGAAAATGGACGATTCTTAAATATTATTCATGCCTTTTATTAGGACGTAAGTTGATATCTTTGTTCATATATGCATAGATTGACATCAAACTTGGATATAAGTACGGGGTATTTCATGAAGAGGGTGTTAGAAAATTCTGGGGTTGATTCTAAAAATGATAATAACTATGAGGGAATATCAGCAAAAAAAAAAAATGTATATATATATATATGAATCGACTGTGGTAATGACACTCTCGAGAAACAATAACCAAGAAAAACTAAAAATTTAAAAAAAAAAATTTTGAGCCATATTAAAAGAAATCTCAACACGTCCTTACTTTACAGATTTTAAGCTTATTTACATTCAATTAGAATCACACATTTCAAAACATTTTTAAATGCAATTCAATTTGTTCACGAAGTTAATTTCAGTGACTGTGCTTCAAAAAGCTTGTAAGTATACCTAGTAACTTTTATTCCGTTCAGTGCAGTATCGTATTCCCCGCGTATAATCTTCGGATGATACGTTAACCTTTTTCAGTGGATATCTCGACATATCTCGTTAAACTTGATCTGCTTTATTTCAGCCACCCCGAAAAACCTCGGCTTCTAAATACGCATTGAAGTTGTTTCTACAGTAAAACATGTTTTCCATCGTTCCCCCCCCCCCAATCAATCAACTGCCCTAGTGGGCGGAATCAGCTCTTGTTCAAGGTTAGATAAGAGAAGGAGCGAGACAAAAAGATAAAGAAATATAGGTTCGGTATAAATAATACAAAAATATTTTTCGAACAGTTCAACTCAGAACAGTTCAACTAAAAATCTCTTAAGCCGGGTTTTCCTAGGAGTCGAATTTCTGCGCCGTGTGCAGCGTGAAAACGCTGATTGGTTAATAACCTGAAATTCAAGTTTTCTGACCAATCAGCGTTTTTACGTTGCTCACGGCGCAGAAAGTCTACTCCTAGGAAAACCCGGCTTTAGAAAAACCTTTGTCCCCCCCCCTGACAAAATGTGCCCTGTTGGCGGTGCAACAGGGCACCGCATCGTGCAGTTTGAGAACCCCTGCTCTGTAAGATAAGACACTTATCAATGGGGGGGGGGGGGTGTTACTTCGAGTGCCCTCAAACTATCGAAAGGTTTATCTCGTTTTTGGCGCACCGAGTAAGATGCTATTAAAAATATTTCATATTTTCATAAAGAGTGGTTGATGACTTAAGCATTACTCAAACCCCCCTCCCTCCCGTCATCAAAAGTCTGCAAATCGGAAACCCCCCCCCCCCCCCCATCGATGATGACGTAATACTTGAACGGCCCCAAAGTGGCAACTGGGAATGCAGACGCTTTTTCCCCAAAACAGAGAGGAAGCAAAGACTAGAGAATACATTGAAAGTGCTTAAAAAACTCTGGAGAAAATGCTTACAAACAAAAAAAGTGACCAAAAAACATTATCTTTACTTAAAAGTTCCTAAAATATGATCGAGTGCTCAAAAATACTTAAAATATGACCAAAAGTTCTAAAATGCCCAAAGTATATATTTTTTATGACATGTCATAAAAATCCGAGTCGTAATGATAAGTTATTCTCGCGAACGAGGAATTTTTTGATGCATAGGAAAACTTTGTTTCAAATTTCTGTCAGTATAGGACGCTGCACGAAAGCTAATCATTGGAAATGTGCGAATCAGAGTCCTATAAAATGCGGTGTGTACGATTTACAACTTATTTCAGAATTTTCCTGTTACTGGTATTGCACAAGGTTGTCATTGTGATGTTGACATTGTTAGTTAGAAAACTATTGCTGAAGTTGTTTCATCTCAGGCACGAATCGCCGGACAGCTCTAAGAAGGTTTCGGACACAGAAGAGGATGAAGAAAAGTTCAGGTCAATCCTTTCTGTTATACTTTCATGAAGCACCCTCTATCGACATAAATGTTAACTCATTTTTTTATCCTAAACTAAAAAGATATCTCTCTTCGTGAGAATAACTTTTCCACAAACCACATATTCTAATGTACCAATTCCTTCAATTTTCATGAATTTTTAAACATTTTACCAATTTATGGGACACCCTTTACGACGAAGTTTTTTTTCTGAAAGTAGTGAGGTTCTATCAGCGGAATATCATAAGAAACCACGGTTATCGTCGTATCTACAGCACCCGAAAGTGCGAACGGACGTGAAGGTTCAAATCACGGAAGCAACATTCGCAGATTGTTTAAATGTGATTCAAATGAAATATTTATAACATACGAAACATACGTGTCAAACAGATAGTCATTATATGCATACACACAATCTCTTTCTTAATTGCAATGCTAATTAAGTTTTGAAAACCAAACAGAGAGTAAGTAATGACACAATTCCTCTACGCTTTTTGAAACCGGGTATTTTTTTATGATTTTCTACGAAAGGCGCGATGTCCACGTAAAAAACCAGGCTTCCCTGGATAATTTTCAGAAAAGAAACATTTTGTTCATTTATTCTCCGCTATCTCAAAACCCATGATGTTTCCATCCGCTTGCCGAGGCTTAGTTCGTCCTGGACTGGAGTATGCTGTAAGATTTTGGAAACCATACCTACACAGAGGGACATAGGCTTGGTTGAAGGGGGTGCAGAGAAAAGCTACGCGTGTCCTTGTTGGCATGCAAATACCACACGTGCCCCCGTTCTGTCCCTTATGGGATATAAGCGGGTTACCTTAGGGCTGGGCCATGCTGGAAAAAAGAAAGCCCCGCCAGCCACCAAGAACACCAGCCGGTAGCTGGTGTTCTTGGTCCCTTTGGACCACCACCGGACCTCCGATCCAGCAAGAACACCCCGGCGGTCCAAGGTCCCACCGGACCTACAGCAGAACGACACCATCGATCACTCCCCTTGTTGGCATGAAGGAAGACTTCACTTTTTGAAAATGTTTACATTGGAAACTGACTGAAAAAATGTTACATTTCTGTTGGGGGGTGTGATCGAAGTGTTCAAAATTTTCAACGAGCTTAATAAAAGAGACTATGAGATATTAATACATCCTCAGTCAACTGTTCCGATAAGGGAACCCTAGTAAGAGACAATTCTAGGTTGTAGTGTCGCTATGAATTTTACTCCAATAGGGTTGTTAATAAATGGAATAGCTTGCCCCCGGGGGTCACGAACTCTAACACAATTGGCACGTTTAAAAATAAATACGATAAGCATGTTGGGGTAATCGAGAACCTATCCACACTCAGATGAGACAACCATAAATAATTTTTATGAGCATTGTATAATGTTTTATCACGTATACATTGGGTAGTCTTTAGTTTTATTGTGATTGCATTTTTAATTTTGTTGCTGTGTTTTAAAGAAATTTAATAATGAGAAAACGAAAAGAATTTCCATTACATATTCACTCGAGTGTCTGACCATTTTTACGACAGAAAGTAAGATCACTTTTTACTCAGTTTCATTCATAATTTTTTTTTTCTTCCGAAGAATGTGCAGGGTTGGGTGCCAAAAGACTAAGATATATTATTTTTTGCCATTTAGATAACGTGAAAAACCTTTTCGGCCCGAGGGCCTGAAATGCGATACGGCTTCCGTTCACAGGCCACGAACTAAAAATACCCTAACAGACACACCACATTTGAGCTTTGAACACTGCTAATGAACCAGAAAAATACCAGATTTTTGTATAAAATTTTTCTCACAATGAAACCTGTTGTGTATGATAAATCCCTCCATATCAATATTTTAGGTTTCACTGTAATTCAGTTTGCAAGACGGTACCAAAATTTGAACTCTTCTGATTAGTCAAGAGTTGCCTCTTTGGAGGAGTGCCATTCAATCCTGAAGGGAATACACGGCTGGTGCCGCAATCGGGTACATATCTCCCAGGGCCGCAACTAGATAATTTGTCGCCCATGGCAAACCGACATTTTGGTTCCACTTGCCATGTAGAAGAAGCAGTTAAAGAGGGAATTTGACGCCCCTTCTGTTCTTCCGGGGCACCAGACCCGCCTGCTGCCCCCCTAGTTGCGGCCTTAACAAGATTGTTAGATTTATCTTCTCATAAGCCAGCTGTTCAAAACCTACGTTCATAATCTGGCTATATTAATACTGTGGACTGAGATTATATTTATTCGCAAGCTCGTGTTGATAAATACGACAACTCGTCAATTAATTACTTAATTAACTGAACATTCCAGGATTGCAAAATGTGTGTAGTGCACGTATCATATACAAGTAAAAATAATTAATTGGTTTAATGAAGAGAGAGAAAAACTTACAAGTGGTTTCCGGGCTATTAGGCCATGGTCTAGGACATTTTCTTCCTAACGTTTCGCCCACATCTGTGACTGGCATCTTCGCATATTCTGAGGTTAAACGGACGTAGGTCTCCCCGACAAGTGAGAAAGGCTTCGTGCGAAATGGTTGTGTGTGTTTTTTTTTTTTTTTTTTGCAAAGCGGCTCTCTCGGAGCTTCATGAAAATAGGCTTGATGTTGAACTTGTCCAAAACTCTCCCGATTCGATCGGTGACTTTACGGAAGTATGGTAAATAGGCTTTGGCTCAGGGTTCCTGATTTTCGTCGTTGATATTTGTTTTTTCTGCGAATTCGTATGGCTCTTTGAATATCTTTTATCGTATAGCCGTTAGCTTTGAAGGCCTTGTGTTGATGGATCAGTTCAGTGTCTAGATGTTGCGGTTCGCAGATGCAGTTATCATGGCTGCCAGTGTCTTTAACACGCCTCTCTTCTCTCTCGGATGGTGATTGAAATTTTTGTGGAGGATTAGAATTTTTCTCGCTTGTCGCGGAGAAGATGCCTGCCACAGATGTGGGCGAAACGTTAGAAAGAAAATGTCCTAGTCTAATAGCCCGGAAACTGCTTGCAAGTCATTGAACGCTGGTCATGAAAGGCCCAGATAATACTTCAAGAGAGGAAAGGTTACATATATAATTTTCTTACATACCCTTTTTTTATTTGAGAATTATGCATAATCGCCGGAAAAGTGGTATATGTAGTGAATTTTAATGGAACGGTATTTAGTGAGACGATTGGTGATTACGCATAATCAGCGGTGTATCACTTTCACAGTAACATACGCATTTTAACATTAAAGTGTGTAGGAACCAATTGCGACCGAAGTATAAATATGAAAGTCGTATAAACGAGGGTCCGCTGTACATTGTTTCTCCCCGTTGGTGGACACAATTTTTGGTCCCATTGATGTCCGTTATCAAGAAGTTCTACTGTATTACTTTTAATTAACGATGGAACGTGTATTCATGTGCATTTGGTTCTATCTCATCATGTACAGGTCGTAAGTGTCCTTTACTTTCAAAATGCAAAATGTTAAATTACAAAATTTATTTTGAAACGCACGCTTTTGCTTTAAACAAAAAATTTTCCAACATTAAAAATCATTTTTTTTTGTCATAGTTGGTGAGTAAAATGCGTCTAGAATCTTTGTTTCAACACATTTCGTTTATTTCTGTGTATGTGGGTTTTTTTTCACTGTGATACTCCTTCACGCGCTAACCATTGATATTAAGGAAGCTGCTTTATTGAAAAAAAAAATTTGCATTTCAAGGATGTAAGTATTGTGATAGTCAGAGAGACATTAAATGAAGTATGATGAATGCATGCGGGGTGTATCACCCCGAACATCTGAAAAGAATATTATTACATGGTTAAGATTCTAAAATTAATGTCAAATATATAAAAAAAATTATCAGTGCAAAAAAAGATAATTCTTTGATAGTTTACCTTCTATGACATTGTGTACTGGCGTGCCATTGATCCCAGAAGCATGCTTCCCATTAGAAAAAGAATGCAAATAACGTGTAGTTTTCAAATATGTCATTCATGTTGCAAGGGGTTTTGTACAATTACAAAACCCCTTGAAGTTTTACACAAAGTTATTAAAATAAGAATGTTAACTTTTCATACGGAAACCGCCGAGTACAAAAACTCTGTTACAAAGTTGTTGTCCTGTCTCTCCTGATGCCACCAAAAAAGCATTCCACATTTCTAAGCACGAAATTCACTGAGATATTCGAATTAAAAACAGCATTAAATATGGGTGAAACGGTTCACCCGCATTTAAAACTGTTTGAAACGTTGAGTTTTTTTTTTTTTTTTTTTTTCATCAGGAAGGACAAAACAACAACTTTGTATTTGGGTTTTGAGAAGTGTATCCGATAAATAGTTGGCATTTTTATTTTAATAACTACACACACACACACACATACACCCGCTTGCAACATGAAAGACATATCTGAGTGTTACACGTTATTTGGATACTTTTTCTAATTGGAAATATGCTTTTGGGATCAACGGTTCCCACCAGTAAAATACCGTGTGTGCTGTTACCTATGCACTCTGTATATTAGAAACTTCTGAATCATTGAAACATCTGAATCACAGGCGAGGGCGGAGGGAGGAGAATAGGGTCGACGAACCCCACCCCCCCCCCCTTTTAATAACTGTACACACCCTTGTAACACGAAAGGCGTATCTGAGATCCACACGTATTTAATGCTTTTTCTAATTGGAAGTATGGCTCCAGGATCAACGGTTAGCCAGTAAAATGTCATGCTCCCTGTTACCGATGCACTCTGTACATACTTCAACATTCTTATTTTGAATCAACTTTAATTCAGTTAAATTGACATCATGCTATTTTATTTATTAAGGTGTTAACACAAATGGGTTTTTTTTAACCTGCAAAACGTTAAATATTAGAGACACGTGAAACATTTTAGTGCATAGAGTAGCATACACAATCAAAAAAGTGTTTCTCGAATTTGAAATAAATCAATGATTAAATAATATTTTAAATTATATTTCTACCAAGACGTAGTTTTTCACTGTGTTAAAAAAGGTAGGAGACCCCTCCCCCCCCCCTTTCCCAATAACTCAAAAGGCGCACTATCTGACTCGCGTATCAATTGAGACTACGGAACAAAAATATGGTTTACTTTTCATTTTTCTTAAATGCAATAGATAAAAATTTTAGTTTGAGGTCCTTTTAATGTGTCCTTATTAAATCAACGTTAACTCTGACCACAGGGCGTAAGTATTGCATTGTAAATATATTTATACACTAGCTGTTACCAACGGCTTCGCTCGCGTGGGTTTGGTATATCTGAAAATTCTTCCTTAAGACCTCTTAGTGGTTTGATTTTGAAAAATCGTTTTTTTTAGTGAGTCTCGACATTATAAAATAAAAGTATTCACCAAATTTCATATTTATAGGTTTCGAGTTTCTCCATATAATTTTTTAATCTTTGGGGAGTGAATTCTGAGAAATCCATTCTCAGTGATGCTCTACATTATAAAAATAAAACTACTAAGCAAATTTCATATTTATGACTTCAGAGGTTTTGGCTCGGCCATGATGAATTAGTGAATGAATGAGTCCGGACATGTTATATGTGTAGATAACATTTTGAAATTCAGCCTTAAGCTCAGAAAGAAGAAATTTAGTAAATATAAATTATATAAATCTGAAGCTGTAAACTGAATTGTCTTTGAAAAACATCCTTATGCGTACTTGGGAGTGATTGCGCATTGTAGAAGTTTCATTAGTTTACATACAGGGTCGTCATAAAAATCTTTTTCCGAAAAACGAACTCCTAGCGGCTGCATAAATTAACACGTGCGAATAAAATTCGAGATATAGATGTATATCTCGAAGTATTTGCTCTTAAATCAGGGACAAAAAACAAAAACCCCTAGCTCTCAGGGTTACTGTCACAGCAACAAAATGTGATCAGCGCAGGAAAAACAAAAAATGGCGTTGCAATGATACCTGTAAAACGCTATAAACTAATCTACATACGGCAGCGCAGGACGTGAACAAAAACAAAAGAAAGAAGGTAATACACAGTTCTTTCTCAGACCAATATATCAAGGAAACAGAGATTTTCTGGATTTTACGTCAAGGTGAACTCAGACCGAAAAAGTCATCCAGTCTCCGCCAGGACCGGAACCCACACCCTCTTGCATTGCGGAAAAGGATGCTACCATCTGCGTCATTCGCGACATGACCATGCCTTCCTTTTTTCATGCCCTGTGATGTGAAGCGCTGAAGTAGAGGCAATACTAATACCTCGGAAAATCCAGAAACTATCTGTTTTCTTGAAAGATAGATAGATAGATAGAACCACTCACAACCCCCGGACTGATGCAAAGTACCTTACTTCCGTTACCTCAAAAGAGGAAGATTTGTGTCGGAAAAGTTAGCAAACATTTATAGTGGTGGCTCCCCTTGCCCCGTACTCGCAAGTTTCGAATCACTCGCGTCGTTCTCCCCATGAAGATAGCCAACTCGATGCAACGTACAAGACATTTGACTGAAATGGACAGTTGAACCGATTGACCAGGGAGAAAAATTGCACGTGCACCCTGTGGCACATAACGGTTGGAGACCGCAGCCAGGGTTTTCGAAAGAAATGTGGAAAAGACTTGTGGACAAGAAAGAAGAAGAAGCTGACATGTTGAAGGGAGAGAGATTTGAGAATGGTCTAAATACACAATATATACAAAATATATATACATACACAGCGCCTCCACTGTGACGGGAAACGAAGAAATAAGTCCTCCGTCCACAGTGCTGGGCAGTTTTGTTTCCCTTTCCTTTTACAGAATATGCAATACACACACAGAAAACACAGAGCCTGCACTGCGACGGGAATAAACAAACAGAGTCTCCGTTGACAGCGATTTATGGTTTCTTTTTTATTGCGCTGATTACGTTGCAATACATGAAAATGAGCATTAATTTTTGGATTTTCTGAAATTTTGTTGCTGGGACCTGCGGGAGAGCTAGGGTTTCGTTTTTCCTTCAAGCTCGAGTGCATACTTTGAAAACTTGTACCTAAAATTTCATTCGTATTAGTTCATTTTTCCGGGTGCTAGAGGCTCGTATATTGGCAAAGTTACTTCCATGATCACCCTGTATATGGGACAGTGCCAAATAATCAAGAAAAAATGGATAAAATCGGAAGAAAGATTTTTTTTTTACTTTTTACACACGTGTTTGTATGGCAATATTATCATTCACGTTATGAAAAATATTCATGAATATTCATGAAATTCTCACCAACTGCAGCTCGTAAGTACTTGAGATATTAGTATGTACGGAACATGGACGAGATGCATGTGTGGTTTAGTAGTAATAAGTATATATTAGAGGGGATAGCCAAAAGCCACGCAATGCACAGTGAATGAAATGCAGGGTGCCTCATAAATAGTTAAAAAATTATAGGAATCGGTATATTTTAATGCAGTTTGCTAAAATGTCATTCTAACGAAAGAGGGTGTGGTTTGTGTGTGTTGTGGTTGTTGTTGTTGTTTTTTACAGAAAAAAAGGTATTTAATTTTTTCTGATAGAGAGCGCTACATAAAAACTAATTACTGGAAAAATGCAAATCATGGTCGTATAAAATGCTTTGTGTAAGAAGGATTAACAGCTCATTTGTGAATTTTCCTGTTGCTGGCACTTACATAAGGAAGAAAAAGTGCTGGCTAAAAAGAACTGAATGCTGACACTTTTTTTTTAAGTAACATGATCATCATGTATTCCCAAGATCTGTCCAGGGAATTTGTTAGTGTGTTATTAAACATCCATGCCCATACCGGGATTCGAACCCAGACCTGCACAATCAAAAGCTAGCTCCCTATCCACCAGACTACTTGAACGTCCATAGGAAAGTAACCAGCATTCAGTTTTTAGCCACCAGTTTTTATTGTGATGTTGACATTAGTTGATAAAGCACTATTCATGAAGTTGTTCTTCATTAGCCACAAATCGCTGGCTTAAGCTTTACAAATAATTACAAGGTCACAATAGGCAAAATGCCTTACGAGGTGGCTACGAACGTTTTGGAGACAGAACGGATTGAAGAAAGCATTTACGTAAAGAATTCTGAAATTTCTTACATGCAGTGCCTTCTACAAACAAAAATTTGAATTTTTTTCATTCATGAGGAAAAATCCCCTTTCGTGAGAATAATTTGATGAAAATGGACGAAGATCGCACACATATATACACACACAACATTTATTAACGTAAACACAACATTAAACATAACATTCACACGAAATAAATAACAATGCAACCACGGCACACACTAAATCCACATAACATAAATAGCTGCACTCTGTTTTTCTCCCTCGTGGGTGGTGCAAATCCGATGTAGTAGTAGTAGAAAATTCTTGGTCACAAAGAACTGTCAAGCCTTCGTAAATTGAGAAAAATGGTTTGTCATATAACACCGATACAACTTCACGTGGTTTCAGTTGAAATAATGCTTATACGCATGATGCTTCAAATGTTGTATTAATCACTTCAAAATAATGTTGTATTAATAGGCATTCAATGGTTTATGTCACTCGAACAGATCGTAAGTATTTGAGTATGATACGTAAACCAAGAATTGCCGAATGATAGTGCTTACGATTTTCCTCTTGTAGCTCATCGAAAATTACGGCTTGTAATCTGATGTGTATTGTATTCACCAAAAGAATGTAAGTTCATTTCTGTTCCTTTACGATATTCAGCTTAAACTCATGGTCCACGGGCCAGATGTGACCCTTTGAATCATCAGATATGTCCCATGACAAATAATAAAACTGCTTAAGTGTCTCCCAAATGATTATCAAATCACCTAAGCGGCCCACAATATATTTGCAGATCACTTAAATGGCTTGCGGCACATTTTTACGTCTGTCTTAAACTGCCCGGGGCATTATTTCATGCCACTTAAGCAGCGCGAAGCACATTTTTTAGATCATCTGAGTGGCTCACGGAGCACCACATTTCCCGATAGCCGGAAAATGGCTCGTAACACTGTTTCTTCCTCTCTCGTCACTTTTATTCTCTTCACTCCTGAACCGAATCTAACTACTGAGGAGATTTTCTTTTTGATTTATTTGTATTTATTGTATGTCTAAATACTCTTTAATAAAAAATAAAATTTCATTTGTTTAAAAAATTTAACTAATTTTAATTTGCGTCGATGCCTTTACTAGAACCATTGTAGGTAACATATGCTTTTTAACTTGTAAAAAGAATCATTCAAACCCGTTTAAAATCATTCAAAAAATTTGAACCTAAAAGTCTATATCTTTAGATCTCTAAAACGAAGAGGTTACTGATCATTTATGAAGATCGTGGCCATTTCAAGATCACTTCCAATCCACTCAAGTTCCCCGAAGCACACTTGAGTGGTTTACGGAACATTTCCAGATCACATAATAGGCCCGCTACACGTTTCAAAACTAATGAAGTCGCTCGTGCTCCACAAGAGGTTGAGCACCCCTCTGCTTTTGGTTTGCGTCTGTTACAATAATAATCATTAATTGACGTATTTGCGTCCACAACCAGATTACCGCTTGAATTTTTATTGTCCCTTATCACGTCGCGTTGAATAGTCCATAAAATTGTTGTTCCTCATCACTGAATATGAAACAAAATCCGCTCACGTAAATAGTCGTTATGCGCCAAATGATGAACTGAAGAGCCTTCCCCCCCCTCCCCTGACGATGTTAATTCAAACGCAAAATTTGAGTTTTGATGATTAACTTTCCATAAGCTTTTACCGAATTTCTCATAGATATGTGTCAGAAAAATAAATAAAATAATACATATATTTTTTAAATAAAGTATGTAAGTATATGTTTAACAAAAATAATAATATTATACAAATACAAATACAAATACAACGCCACAACAGGCAAAATGCCCAACGAGGTGGCTGATAAAAAGATGCCCATAAAAATATGGATGTCATATGTTTCAAAAATACAGCAACCCCATTAAAAATGCAATTAACACAAATTATAAACAATATATACACATGATAAAATATTATACAATGCCCATAAAGAATACTTATGGTTGTCTTATTCTAAGAATGGATAGCTTCTCGATTTACCCCAACATGTTTATCGTATCTCTTTTTAAACGTGTCAATTGTGTTACAATTTACTACCTCCGGGGGTAAGCTATTCCATTTATTAACAACCCTATTAGAGAAAAATTCCCTGCGACACCATAACCTTGCATTGTCCCTCACCAATCGATACTGGTGTCCCCTTGTAAAAGCAGTTGATTGGCGGTGTACTAAAAGTTCATGGTCCATCCTATCCATCCCATTGAAAATTTTGAACACTTCGATCATATCTCCTCGACACCTGCGTTCATCCAATGTAAACATATTCAAAAAATGAAGTCTCTCTTCATAACTCAAGCCCTGTGTGCCAATAAGGACACGCGTAGCTCTTCTCTGCACCCCTTCAACCAAGTCTATGTCCCTCTGTAGGTATGGTCTCCAAAACCTTACCGCATACTCCAGTCCAGGACGAACTAAGCCTCGAAAAAGCGGAAGAATGACTTTAGGAGAACGCGAAGAGACCTTTTTGAAAATGAGACCAAGTATTCTATTCGCTTTTTTGACAACCGCTGAACAATGTTCAGAAAACTTAAGATCTTGATAAAATATACTGGTGCATAATTCATAAAAATATTTCTTACTCCTTCTTATCGTGTGAAATTTTACTTTAAAGGCTGTGAGTATTTTGTCTAGCTCTAAGATGAAAATGCACTGCATAAGTTTCATTTTGATTTATATACTAGCTATTTATTTTATATTCTAGATCAATAATTGCATGCGTACATTTGTGAATACACAACATATACAGGGTGATTCAAAAGTCAACGTACAAACTTCTAAGGGAGGTAGAAAACACAAAAACAAAATAGAATCACATAGGAATGGATGACCGGAAACCCCAACCTAAGGATAAACGAATATGCAAAAACGACAAGCCAATAATGGGTGGGAAAAACTCTTTATTTAGCGATGCTTTACACGAGGACAGTGCGTTTGCACGTCAAGTTTCACAACTGCTCAAAGTTCTTACCATCCACAGTTATGCACAACGGTGACGCATTGATTGTCGAACCCTTTCAAAAATACCCGGTATTTCGCGGACGTTTGCGGCAGCGACAGAGATTCTTGCGACGAGGACAGTGTCAGAGTCAACGGGCGTCTCGCAGACCATGGGTTTGAGGGTCCTCCACATGATGTAAATAAAGTATCGCTAAATAAAGAGTTTTCCACCCATTATTTGGCTTGTCATTTCTAGCTCCGTTCACATGTACAATAAAACATCCCGGAAAGTTCCCCGGTAACGGGGATTTTCGCTACAAACCATTCACATGACGTTTAGTTTATGCCGGTAATCTCCCTCTTCTTTCCGGAAGTCGTCACTGATTACGTGAGTTGAACGGAAATGGTTGATTCAAGATGGCTGACGAAGGAGCTTACAGTAGTTTTCGCTGCGCAAAGGATTATGGGAGAGAAGGTCGGTGTCGACCACCAATCCACCCCAAGCAAGATGGGCTTTTTTGATGAGCTTTTCTCCCACATGCCGGTAATTATCACCAAAGCGACCCCCAATCTTGCACATGTGAACGGGGCTTCTGTGTCTTCGTTTATCTTCCAGTTGATCAGGTAGTGCCCGAGTGGCATGGTGGTAAGATACTCGTCTACCATCGTGAAGGTTGGTGTCAGGGTCCTGCGTTCGAACCGACGGAAGGGATATAGATAAGATATTTTCCCAAACGAACTCGAGGCGACCACCGATAGACAGCACCTTCACTTCCAACCCATCTCACTAATGGCAGTAAAGTTGGTGTTTGGTGAAGTAGTTGATCAGGTTGGGATTTCCGGTCATCCATTCCTATGTGATTCTGTTTTGTTTTTGTGTTTTCTACTTCCCCTTAAAGTTTGTACGTTGAATTTTGAATCACCCTGCATAACTTCAAATTGTTTTTGGGATTATTGAAGTTTGATTTGAGTTCTTTAACAAAATACGCTAACTAAAGTTTTGTCATTGTATCGTATCATCATTTACGAACATTTAATTGTGTTTTAAAGCAGGCGTTGTTCAGATCAGAATACGAAAAGTAAAGCATCACGAAAGAAATTTTTTTTTAACTTTCTATACATTTCTTGCTGCTGGATTTACTTTGAAGATGTCTCTTTGAAATGAATATATATATTTTTTTTTGAATAGCCTGGAGTAAGTGTACTTATGTTATCGAGTATTTCATATTTGCGCAATATGGGACATGAATGCTTTTTCATTCTCGTTCGTTCTAGGGATGAATTTAATTCGTGAAATTTTTCATTGAAGACTGTAAGTACTTTTCGTGGTTCAGGCGAAAACGTGTTTTAATATACATAAGATAATGCAGTGATTAAAAAGGTATACATGGCGTATTAGAGATCTCTGCCACCCAAATAAAAGGGGTGGTAGTACACATCAAGACAAAAAAATTTTGCAATTAATTTCTCTTGAACTTTACTTGAGGGCATCATACGTACAGGAAATCTGACGGGACCAAAAGCCTTGTTCTTTATGTCCGAAGATTTTTCTGAAAGCCGGTTTCGCTATAGTGGGATTCGGTTATATGCAACCAAAAAAAAACCCTTCAAGTTACATAATAACACGTAATTATTCTCTTATTATGACTTGAATGTGTCCGAGATTTGGCCGTCGAATGATCCAGATTTGTAATGAATGAGGTAAAAAACAAATCACCTTATAAAAATCCACTCGTTACCTCTTGGAGAACTATTTTTCTGTTCTTTCGACTGCAACCCGATTAAACCTCTTTCCAATGGTCAAGCCTCTACTCACATTGGTAAAATACTGTACAATATAACGTATATACCGTTCATTCTTTAGTGTTATAATTGTCCCACAGTGAATATAACAGACTTTGCAACATTTAAATTGCACACATTATAATATTCATTCATTACAGTTTCAGCATCAGAAGAGAGATGGCAGCATATAAACAAATACATGCACGGAATTTACGTAATATATTCACAGTAAGAGTAACACAACAATTGATTCTAATGGAGCCAGATCTTTAGGAGGGTGAAATGTCAGAAAATTGCCTCTGTTGCAATAGGACCACAGCTGCATATGTTTGGTAAAGTGTTATAATTCATAGTTAATAAGTTTTTACATACATGACATACTTTAAATTGCAGCGTGTAAGTAATTTTGGAAACATATTTCTGTAGGATATCACTAAGGGGGTCACGTACCCTTTAACATGGAGAAAAACTATGCTCTGGTTAAAATATCATTCGAAATAGTATTTAGCTATTGATTTATTAGAAATGTTTTTTCTCATATTTTTGATTAAATATGACAGTATATCCTATATGAGTATATCCTATATGGCAGTATAAAATTTTACATATCTCTAATAACAAATTTTTAAAATTTTTAAAAAAAACTACATTAAAAACAGCTTGCGCGCATGATAAAATGACATGACATCATTGCAACCATACAATGTTGAAACTAAAATAAAGAAAGCGGTTCTTTTTTTTTTTCATGAAATGAACTAAAAGATTTCAGATCGATACATAAAAAAAATTAAATGTATTTCTTTTGAATTTTTGAAAATTTAAATTTTAAATTAAATATTAAATGAGAATGAGTCAATGAAATTTCAATCATTTAGTTGATTTTATGAAATGGGGAGAGAGAGAGAGAGAGAACCGCCGTTTTCTTTATTTTAGTTTCAACATTATATGGTTATATAGATGTCATGTCCTTCTATCATGCGCGCAAGCTGTTACAACATATTTAATCAAAAATACGTGAAAAAAACTTCTAATAAATCAATGGTTTTTAAATAGCATTTTTATTGATATTTTAACTTTTTCCCCCATGTTAAAGATTGTGTGACCCCTTAAGCTATATATATATATCATCATCAGTGTAAATATAGACGAAAAACTCATATTCCTTATTTGAACCACAAATTTAGACACTAGCAAAGAGAGGGTATAGCATTTTACAGGTGAACCATTGATCCTAGAGGCTTACTTTTTATTAGAAAAAATTTTCATATAACGTGTAGTACGTGCTTAGATATGTCATTAATGTGTCAAGGGGTTGTATAGTTAATAAATTCAAAAGAAATTAATTTTTTTATACCTTTCAAGTGGGCCCCAAAACCAAATTAGAAAGTTGTTGCCCGGTCTGATTCCAATAAAGAAAATTCCATGTTTCTCAGTGCAATATTCACTAAGATATTCGAATTCGAAAAACGGAGGAAATTTTGGGGGGAACAGTGTTAAATGCGGGTAAAACGGTCTTTCTCAGCTATCCTTCATTTTTCGAATTCGGATATCTCAGTGAATATTGAACATAGAAACATGGAATTGTTTGTTGGCATCAGGAGAGACAGGGCGACAGCTTTCTTATTGGGTTTTGGTGAACGCGGGGACTGTATAAAAAGTTTCGCCATTACTGATCCCTTTGTCAGCAAAAGTCAGCAAAACTCTGACCCTCACCTCCCTTGTCAGCAAAATTTCGTCATCAGCTCACTCTGCCCCCCTACCTTCTAACGCATATTGGTGGGATCAAAGACGTACGCTGGGAGAGGGGCATGGGATGCTCATGCTCCCCTCCCCCCTCCTCCCGACGATCAAAAATTTATTTTTTTAATGCAAAAAATATTTTTTTAATTAAAATTTCGGAAGAAAATACTTTTATATGTTTATATGTTTAACCCCCCCCCCCCGTGATGCTAACGTAATACTTGAATGACCCCTTATTTGGAAACATTTGCTGATTGAAAGTATGCCTCTAGGATCAACGATCCGCCAGTAAAATGCCAAAACCCCTGCGCACCCCGTATATACAAACAACACATAATTCTTATAAAAAAATTATATGAATCTGGAAACTCATACACTGTGATCATTCCTTAAATTTTATTCTTGTATAAGAAGTTGATTTCATTTCAATATCTATATTCATCAGGTGGTGAGTGTGAAAACACATTTCCAATGAAATTCAGTATTATGTGGGAAAGAACTACACACATATATATATATAGCAGGCCAGACAAATTTATTGCCTGAGATACCCGGGGTACGTGAAAATTTTGACTGAACATGTGCTGGTTTTTTTTTCGACCGCGCGCCCACAAAGCGGGCATATATAAAACAATTGAGCATTTTACTTTTTTTTTTTAGTTTGTTTCATAGGCGATAATGGAAGTTTTAATGCAGAAACATGCGTAAAATTTCACAGAAATGGCTTCCTTGGCAGCCGTGATGTCAACGTATTTCATCTATTTTCACGGTCATAATATTTAGCAGCCCGGTGCGGTCATGAGCTCTTACATACTGCAACTCGGATCAAAATGGAATCTTATACTACAACTAGGATGTTCTGGAAAACGGGAAACCTCTACCTATACATGATTCGATCAAAACGGATTAAAACTGAATAATTATAATTTTTTTTTTAATCGGATTATTCTTTTTTGAAACAACCTACATTTACGATGCCACATACCAATTTTGTTATGAAATGTACATAGCATGCCGTGATTTCGAATATTTCTCAAATATTATGCTGAATATTGCAATATTTTTATATTATGCCACTTCAGAGAGTAAGTGCTAATAAAACCCTTTTTTTTTTTTTTTTTTTTTCCAAGAAAAACGGTTTTTTGGAAGAGGAGATCAACTTTGCCCAAGAATATCAAGAAGTCACCACCGAATAAGGCAAATACACTATTCGTGTTATATGCCTTATTCGTTGGTGACCAAACAAAAAAAAACCGGTTTTTATTTTCTAATGTATAAGCATGTATGTTTATAACTTTCACGTTATTTATTACAATTTATTGGACAAATTATGAATTGTAAGACCGAATGAATAGCTCCCCTTATACCAAAACTGGAGAAAAAACATGAAATTTGAATAATTTTTTTTGGAATAATTCAATCTATAGGAGTTTGCTCTATTTATTACATTAACTCCGTAGATTTTACGGAAATTTTATGTAGTTTTATTCAGGTTTGCATGACTAACAAGTCATATTCAAGTAATACAAAAAAAATAGTATTTTTTTTTTATTTTTTTAGTTTTCTATGCGTTGTGTGTTGTAAATCATTCTATCATTGTTTGAAAATATCATTAAACTGTTAATGCCAACC
Organism: Pholcus phalangioides; assembly: GCF_987345545.1. Taxonomy (NCBI): domain Eukaryota; kingdom Metazoa; phylum Arthropoda; class Arachnida; order Araneae; family Pholcidae; genus Pholcus; species Pholcus phalangioides. The sequence goes on along the minus strand of NW_028301608.1, from coordinate 93,765,338 downwards.
TAACCGATTCTCGATGAAAATACGCGTATAGACTTTCCTTTTCAAAACATTTTTCTAAAATTTAATATGAATGTAACGTTATAATTTTATATTTTCTCGAACAGCCAGGGGTAAGTCTAAACGAAAGAAATCATATTGGTACAACAAATAACATCACAGAAGTGTATGCAGGGTGTCTATTCTTATCGTCATCCAATATTACAATGTCTTAGAACTAAAATACTCACAATTAATTAAATATTTATAATTACAATTTATAATTTTAATTGGCTAAAGTATTTCCACACATGCTTACATATGACCAAAGCTGGCCAAATGAGTTAAAAATATTGAGTTTTATTGATACTAGGCCTTTTCCTCATCTGATAACTCAGCACTTAGGCTATGGTGGATAAAAGTCCGTATCTAATTACTATGACCTAAAAACTGCTTGAAAATGCTCCATAAAAAAACGCATTCGTGCCCTAAAATAGCCAAAAATATGCAGTATAAACCAATGAAAATTACCTAAAAATTAAAAATTTTCCGGTAAAATTAATTTCATTGAAATGATGTACAAATGAGTAATATAATGCAATTAAAAATATTTTAAAGCATCAGTTGTTTCAGTTGTTTCTTGAACAAAAATTGTCCGATGTACCAACTGAAAAATGTATAGGTGTCTCATAGAATCAGTAACACACGGCTTTTTTAAAAATTATTTGATTTCTGTACAAACCGAAAGTTTTTTTATTGCCTAAAAACACAACACATTCAGTTGAGCGGAAAGGGGGAGAGGAACTTTAAAATACAAATTTCTTTACTAACTTAATACTAAAATGGGAATATAGTCGAACCTACTCAAGGCAAACTTGCTCAATATAATTTTCGCTCAATACGAATTAAATATTTTTCACGTCGGACATAATTCACTATTTTGTTGGTTAATACAAAATTCATTGAGAACGAAATATTTTTTTTTGTATTCTTTCGACTTCGTATCGAAGTTCAACTGTATTTCGTCGTGTTTTTCTGTGTTGATGTTGTAATAGATTCAGACAAAACATCCTACTGAATTGTTGCTTCCGAATTCGAAGGGAGATGGCAGCACTTCTTGAACACGTAACATAAATGACGAATCAATTTAATCAACAAAAATGACAAATCGATTTACTGCCATGTTATTCTTGAAAGGGAAAAGTACAGTGGAAGGAAAACCTGACGGAGATCACTAGGAAACCTTCGCGATAAAAACTAGCACGTAACAGGTCTACTTCATAAATTTCTGTCTCTAGCCTGAAGAAAGGAGGAGAAGGAATTGGTATTGTGTCACTAGGACCAAATGTAAAGATTTTCTGAACACTGAGATCCTCCTTTTTTATCTGTGTAAGTCTTTAAGTAGAAAATGGGATGGCAGGGGGAAAAAACTACTTCTAATTGAAATTGCAGAAATATTCAAAATTATGTCTTAGCACTTACAGAGGCAATCCCGAGATATCTCGTTTGACTGAATCCGCTTTATTTTGGGAATACCGAAATATCTCGGGTCTTGAAACGCTCTAATTTCCCATCTTTTACTGAAAGAACTACGGTTTCCGAGAAAAAATGGAGGATCTTAGTGTTTAGAAAATCTGTACATTCGTCCTAGTGACAATACCAATTCCTACTTCTCCATTCTTGATGCTAGAGACACAGTTTTACGAAGTAGACCAGTTGCACGCCAGAGTCTTGTCGTCCAGGTTATCTCTCATAATCTTCATCCACTGTCCTCTTTCCCCTCAAAACATTTCATTAATTGATTTATAATTTTTATTGATTAATTTGATTCATCATTTATGCTATCATGTGTTCACGAAGTACTGCCATCTGAGACTTCGAATCCGGAAGCAACAATTCAGTAGGTTTTTTTTCCAGGAATGTATTAACACAGTGTTTTCCAAAGTGGGCAATATCGCCCTGGTGGGCGATGGAATGGTCCAGGCGCGGGGGTCTATAGAAGCTACGGGTACAACATAGGATGCTATGTGTTCGCTTGAGTTGGCGGGGGGGGGGGCGATGAGAGAAAAAAATTTCTGAAGAAAAGGGAAATGGAACAAAAAGTTTGAGAAACTATGTGTTATATATACTGTATATAACACATCAATACAAAAAAACAAAATGAAACAAACTTCGTCACGATGTCGAAAAAAATACAGAAAAATGTTTCGCACTAAACGAATTTGTACTAACCAACAAAACAGTGAACTGATCATATCCAACGTGGGAAATATTTAATTCGTATTGAGCGAAAATTATATTGGGCTAGTTTGTCTTCAGGAGGTTCGACTATACTCCCATTTTAGCATTAAGTTAATGGATAAATTTTTCCCTGTTATGAGGTATACTTTTAGCCAGTATAATTTTGTAATATTTGTAAGTTTATAAGTTTATAAGTAACATTATAAGTTTTGGCCAGTAAACTTTATTTGGTACAGAAACCAAAATAATTTTAAAACTGTGTTACTGATTCTTTGAGAAATCTTTACATTTGGCTGTTAGTAAATTGAAGAACTTCAGTTCAAGCTACAACTGATGATTTAAAATAGCTTTAATTGCATTAATATTCATTTTACTAAAGTTATTTCAGTTAAATTAACTTTACCGGAATGCACTTTTCATAGAGAAATTTCCAACATCATGTCATAAAAATCCCAACCCTAATGATAACAAATATCAGTCCACAATGTAGGGTTTTCCAACTTCAACACGCGACTGCGAGCCAGTCTCCCGTTTGGAAAAAGTCGCTTAGAAAGGGAGGGCAGACCTACGACACAACACTTACATAAGATGAAAGTTCAGGAATTTGCCACTTTTCACCTCAAAATATGGCAGATGGCAGCATCAATATAACACGAAAAGAAAAGCTGCTATCTATGGACGAGTTTGAGGCAACCACCGCCATTCTCATCTACAACAACCTGGTGAAGGTTCAAGGTACAGGGTGGACGAGGTCCTGGACACATTTTGAAAATTAATAACAAATCAACCAAATGACATAAAAAGAGGTGCGGTTTGCTTAAAAAAACTCATCATAGCCAATTTTGTTTCCCTTAAATTTAAAAAAATCACTCACAGATGACGCTATAAAACAAAAAACTCACCATAGCACATAAAGTGCAACATAAACAACATAGCCTATAATTAATGTTCATGGCAATTTGTGTTGTATAAAACTACCACATTTAAATAGGAGCACTCTTTGTAGCTCAAGCTACATCTAAACCAGTGATTCCTAACGTGGGTGTTAACACCTTCTTGGGGGCGATGGGACAAAAAAGGTTCGGAAACTATGATCTAAACGGTCGGAAGGGTGCTCATGTTGAGAAATAATAGTTACATGTAATCGTGCCGTGTTTGTGTAGCTTTTAATGTGTTTTATGCCTAGTTTTTTGTTTCACAAGCGCCATCGGTTGGTGAATTTGAATTTTTTTTAAGTTTACCAAAATGAAAATGTAGCCATGATAAATATTTCAATGTAAATCGCACTTTTCTACGTCAGGTGATTGATTTGTTATTAACTTTTAAAACATTTCCAGGTCTTGTCCACCCTGATAACGTATTTTACAGGGTTGTTGTAAATTGAAAGTATTTCATAATTCCCCTATCGTTCATCTCAGAGGCGTTCTACTGTGTACATTTCATGGGAGATACATGGCCAGATTTATTTATTTATTTAATGTTCTTTATCTATTTTTATAATTTTTATAACGAAATGCTTTATTTCAACCGAAATAATAATAGACAAGTGGCATTAAATCACAGAGTGTAAGTAAACGCTTAATTACGTACTTTTTTTTCCTTGTAAATTGAATAAAAACGTGAATAAATTTTATATATATATAGTATATATATATAAAGTGAAGGAAATATAAAAAGATATATCTTACTCTCATGTATAATAATAATACTTTTTATTAATATTTGCCAGTATATGGAAGTAAGTTACATTTTTTTAAATCAAATACTGGGATCAATTTTCAATATTTTAAACATTTCGTTGACTCACCGTTTTACTCTTAGATTGATGTACAGGGTGTCCGGTAAAATCTTAAATGCTATAAAAATTATTAAAAACTGAAGGAATTTGTAAATTCGAATGTGGTCTGCGAAAAAGTTATTTGAGGAAGAGGGACTTTTCAGTATGGAAAAAGTAGTTCAAATTTTTGTCGATAGAGAGAGCTGTTTTAGGTATGGCAGGAGTGATTGGACCTGAATGTAGATACCTTTCTTCAAACTCTTCTGTGTCTGAACCGTTCATAAAACTTCAGCCCCCGCGATTCGTGGCTACCGAAAACAACTTTATCAATGGTGCTTCATCTACCAAGTAACAGTAAAACTCGGAAATGGGCTGTTAATTTCATAGCAATCTGATTTGCATATATCCAGGGATTTTCTAAAGTGAAGCGCCCGCTATCGACTAGAAATTCGAACCGAGTTTTTTCCCCTATACCGAAAAACAATCCCTTTTCAGAGAATAGTTTTTTTGCAAACCACATTCAAATATACAAGTTCTCCTTCAATTTCCATGAATTTTTAAAGTGTTTACAAATTTATGGGACATCCTGTATTTTTTGCAAGTTTTATATAATCACAATGGTAAGCCGAAACCTGAAGTTGTAATTTTATGGATCTCATTATTTGGTGTATTCTTAAAATATTTTCACAAATTATAGCAGCTAGAACGAATGTTCCAAATATTTATTAATTTATCGAAAATGATAATTTAGGAATTCTTTATTGTACTTTGTTTTTCAATTATGGCATATTATAATTATAAACAAAAACAATTAAAATTAAGAATATTCAATAACTTTATGTAATGTGAGTTGTTTATTAATACTTCGATTGCAAACAACATTTCAGCACAAAATCTATATAATTGCAGACTATTGCTTTATTAATTCAATGAATAATCAAAACCGTTGAAGTGATTTCTTGGTTTGAACTTTGTATATCCGGATTACACTAATGGAAAGAATATAAGAATAAAAAAATACTTGAAAGATTTAGAGATTGACACTCACTGTACTAAACATAATGATTACATTACAAAAATTCTCCTATCAGGCAATTTATTTTAAGAAACGAAAACTTTTTCTTACAAGAAGGCATATCGAGGAGTTCATAAATAATCTCTTATAATGATCATTCATTAGTCATAAACCAGTACAGATGACAAAAATGATTTCTTAAATTTTTTCACAGAAAGTAAGTGTTAATATCAGTCACAGTTTTTTTACAGTTTGAATCACTTTTTCCATGAAGTTTTCATGTAAACATATTTTAAGTGTTCGATTACTTTACACTGCTATTACAAAGAATGATTAACTGTAAATTCTCTGCCCACTACATCATTTATAAATATCGTACATTAAGAAGAAAATAATAATTGTTTTAATCTTGAATTTGAACACAATAAAACGTTAAATAGCCCTAAAAGCATCAAAATATCTACTATGGACGGATCAAACGATCCCTTCAGTGGAATATTGTGTATATACTGTATTTATTTTTCTTTACGTTTTCAATTAATTAATGTTACTTAATGAATTATTTGTTATTGTTATTATTATTATTAGGGCTTGGAATTTTATGACCTAAAGATCTTAGAAATATACAAGCGTTTATGACCTAAAACACAAAAAAAATTTACCATAAAATAGGAAAATATTACCTTGTAATTTCACAAGCATTATTTTGTCCTTTTTCAGTAAATGGTTCTTATCTTATTAAATTAACAACTAAACAGTAAATGACCTAGTTATCAATTTACCTAGTTAAAATATAAAAAAAAAATTAAAATGATTTTTAATTAAAACTATCTGACTCGAAATTCAAATGAAACCCACGTTCACTCTTATGCAAAATTTCTATTTTTTATAATGTTCTAGAATTGCACTAAATTATGCGAATTATTCTTCGAAACAAGAATCGGTGTACTGGCTGATCCCCCACGCAACATTTCAACTGACTAAAATGAGACTTTTTGGATCACGTGATATCTCCCCTATTTTTTTCTTTTTAGGGACATACAAGGTAACCAATATGGCGACTTCCTGTGCAATTCATGAAAGAAACAAATCTAAAAGAAACATAGAAATGAATCGTTTTTTCTTATTTTTAATGGGAGCTAGAAATTTCGAATTTTTTTTTTAACTTCAAGTTATCGATCTGCCTGTTTTTCCTTCAAAAAATGCTTGATTAAAGCTGCGGTTCTTCGATGTAATTTATATGGGCCTATAATTAATTTCAAAACATCCTAAACTATATGGATTTATGCAATTGGATTATATAAGACAATACGGAGACATTGATTCTCATTTTCCCGTTTGAGAAGATATAAATAAAAATTTGAAATCAATTATCATTATTGCATGAATATCCACCTCAAAAGTGGGTCTGGCTCATTATTTTATATTTAATTTTCTAGGCTTCGTATCTCTAAGCGAGCTCAATATTTCGAAAACCAAAGATTCAATTCAATTTTTAAAATTATTGATGTGGCGGAAAACCCCACTAAATTTCCGCATTTCTACAGTAAAATCGGCAATTTTAACACTGAACTCTATGGGGAATCATCCTGTGTATGTCCCTCAGGAGTGATGCTGATGATGATTATGACGTCTATTCGAAAAGCCTCATTGGAACAGAATATTTTTTTCATTTATTTTTTTAGAAATCAAGTTCTTAACCAGATAAAAATTTACAACCGCTCTGATTTCGCTCAGGTTGTAAGTGTTGCTTTTTCTTTTCCTTATTTTCCTCCTCCTCCTCCACAAAAAATAATCATGAAATTCACAAGAATTTTTCTTTCATTATACAGTATATCAGAGCATTGTTCTGTGTCCTAATTTGGCCATTATCTCATCCACCGCTCGTCGTAGAGGTGTGATTCTAATTGAAAAACTGTTCAAAATGTGTTCGAAAATCATTCTATATGTGAGAGTGAAAATACAGTTTGTCATAAAATAAAAAAAAATCGAAATTTTTATATGCCCCTCCCTTCATACTCAAACTTCCCATTAGAAAGTTGCTGTCCTGCCTCTTCTGAGACCAAGAAAAAAATTCTATGTTTATAAGTGAAATATTTGCTGAGATATTCGAATTACAATTTCGAAGAAAAGTTGGAAAAGATTAGCAAGGGAAAGAAGCGTCGTACATTATTTTATGCTGTTCTTTCCCCATTTTTTCTCTGTGTGATTTTCAATTCAAATATCTCAGCGAATATTAAATAAATAATAACTCTCTCTATAACTCTCTCTAATAACTCTCTAATAACTTTCTAATTACAACTAATAATAATGCTTTCTAATTGGAAGTTAGAGTACAAGAGAGACCATATAAAAATTTGGATTTTTTTATTTCGTGACACTATGTTTTCACTCTCGAAACTGGCACAGAGTTATTCTTGAACACATTTTGAACATTTTTTTAAATTAGAAATATATACCTCTACGACGAGCGGTTGATGAGATAGAGATAAAGGCCGCATTAGGACTTACAGGACACCCTGTATTTTCTTTATATATAAAATTGATTTTCCATGTGTATGTGTGTAGGTTCTTTTTACAAATCTACAATTTTAGACTGATCGTCGCCAAAGTTTGCATATGTATAAAACTTGGCCCGACTTGAACGATAGGCTACTTTAAAAGTTTGTCAGAGCTTGGCAAATGCCCGAAGTGGACGAAAAAAATGTAAGGCAACAATGGTTCGTGGTCCTCGACAATGACTTTCGGAATGTTTACCTTTCTAATGGTTTGTAACTTCCTCAATTCCCCTAGCCTAAAGTATAGAAAAAACCTGAGCAGTACCGGGTATTATATACTGTAGTTAGTAATACTATAACTACGAAAAATATGTCCTAATTTAAAGACGCGCGGCATCGTTGACCTGATTGGTCACAGATATAGTAGAACTTTTCAACAAATATTTAAATAAGTTTCATTTGGCTCAAATAATTAACTTAGCAGTAAAATATGTCCCAAATACAGGGTAACCCAAAAACTCGTAAACAGGCTAAAAATTCATAAAAATTCAGGGAATTGATATGATTGAATGATATGAATGATTGATTGATTGAAAGCGATTTGTGGAAAAGTTATTCTCACGAGAAAATAGTGGCTCTTTTTTGTAAAAAACAAAATAGTTAAAGATTTATCGATAGAGGACGCTGCACGAAAACCAATCATTGCAAATATGCAAATCGCACTCCTATAAAATGCAAGGTATGAAATCAGCAACTCATTTCAGAATTTTCCTGTTACTGGCGCTTGCATAAAGTTTCCATTGTGATGTCGACATTGGTGGATAAAGCACTATTTAAGAAATTGTTTTGTATCAATCACGAATTGCCGCCTGAAGCTTTACGAGCGTTTCGAACGCAGAAATTGAAGAAGGGTTTATGAATAATCAGTTCTTTCGGATTTTTTTTTTTCGTCCTCTACCGACAAAAAATTTGAAATTTTTCTGGCACCGAAAAAACAATCCCTCTTCCTGAGAATAAGATTTTCGCACATCGCATTCAAATATACCATTTCCTTTAATTTTTATGAATTTCAAACTATTTACGAATTTTTATGCTTAAATGTATGCATGTATAATAAAATGTATAAAAATTATACTGCCCGGGTTTTCTTCGATTACTGGGTGGGGGAAGGGGATTGAAAAGTGACAAAAGCCATTATAAAGTAATAAACTACTGTACATAATACTGGCAGCATTAAAAACCATTGTAAAGGCATATATACGTGTCTGAAACGTATTGCTAGGGAATCACGGTAGCCGAAGTAAACATTCCGAAAGTGATTGCGGAGGCCCAGGAGCCATTGTTGCCCGACAGTTTTTCGCCCATTTCGGGCATTTTCACAGCTCTGACGAACTTTTAAAGTAACCTGTCGTTCAAGCCAGGCCTCGTTTGGTATATGTATGCAAAATCTGCCGACGATCGGTCTGAAATTGCAGATTTGTACAGAGAACATACATACACACACAGACCGACAGAAAATTAATTTTATATGACCAGAATATAATTATTCTGCTACTCATTAATTTATTGAAATTTGTATGCCACCAGCTCGTAAGTATATAAATCATATTAAAAAAATGAAACTAAATTAAAATTTACCAAATCACCTTAAATCTAAATTGCTTTTTTTTAGAGTTTTCTTATGTCGGTGTTTATCGCTGCTTCAAACAAAATTACATTTTCTTATCTAGCGGCAAAATATACATTTAAAATTAAAAGATGCGCAAAGTACTTACTTTCTTCGAGAATCTCCCAGGATACCTTCTTCTTGATTCATTTTGATTAAACAATATTATTAGAGATTCCATATTATTTTTTAAAAAAATTGTGAAATATATGAACTAAAAACTTTTATCGAAATATTTCTACAGATTGTAAGTTCTCAATTTTTCATCTTACTACATTTTCTTTTATTCTCAACTGAATGGATAATTTTTATCAATCAATCCCGCTATTTCGTTTAATGCTATGGTTACGATATTTATTATATTTTCTCATTATCTGTAATGTTGAATAAAATGGTGGAGTGTCTTAAATAAGTCTTCAAATTGCTATTGCAAGCCACCTTTTCCAGCAGAAGATTTCTTCTACAGCTGCAACAGACCCATTATACAGAAATACATGCATCCAATAGACTACACATTCACTCATTGTCAATTTCTGACGGTGGATTGAAAATATAGATGGCAGCATCTGATGAACGCATAATCACACGATTAGAGAGAGAGAAAACTCGTCAAAATTTATTCTTATTACGCAACTCCCCTCTTCAGTACATAATCACACGTATTGGAAACTTGGAGAGTTTGTTTTTTAATGTTTTCAATTATGATCTACTAGCTGTTACCTGTGCGGCTTCGTGCATGGGTTTGGTAATCTTAAAATTACTCGGACATTATTACCTAATATAACATTTAAACGCCTCACGATTGCTGAATTTTCAGAAATCCCGTCGTAGTGGGTATCTACATTGTAAAATATATTACTGACAGAATTTCATATATATAGCTGCAGTGTTTCGACTCGGCCGTGATTGCCCAATATAACCTTTAAATCACCATCATTCCGGTTCAGCGTGATTTCTCTATGTAACCTTTGAACCGCCCCCTCCCATGAACCCCTTAGGGGTCGAATTGAAAAAAAACCTCATTCCCAGTGAATATTTACGTCATGAAATAAAACTACTGACCAAATTTCACATTTATAACTTCAGTGATGATGAATCAGTCAGTCAGAACATGTTATTTAACATTATCATCCAAATGAAATCTGCACGATTTCTTGGTTGATACTTTTCAAAATGTTTTAAGATGTACCATGTGTACATATACTTCATAAAAAACTTTGTTTTAAAAATTCATAATTACATGTAATATTTCTTGTGCAGGCCGAAGTAAGTTCTCACATTAACTTGTTTTGGTAAATACTTATTTTGAAACTGAATATAAAGAAACGGTATGGATGTAATTTTTTCTTCTTTTCCAATAACATCTACGAATTTTAGAGTTTGGAAACATTCAAAATGCTTTCAAAACTTGAGTTTTCTCACCAGATTCCACTCGATTAAAATGTGCTTATTCCCTTAGATTTAATCACCAATAAACGTAATTGCGAAAACTATATACCATTTTAATTAAAAAAGATTATGGTTATACATAACATTCATACATTTTCCCGTAAATTAGCTTACCAACAACTCAATTAGTCACAAAGTAATTAAAGAAAATGATTTCCAATTCCCCTTTTCTTGTCTTATTTATTCGTAAAGTCTGATGAATTTATATTTATATATTTTAATTTTCATGTATTTGTAAAACATTCAATTCAATTTTAATTTTCAAAGGGCGTAAGTTTCCGAATATCTCTTTCAACAACTTAACAAATTCTCTCTGGCATTAAGTATCAAATGCTCAAATTATTGCTATTCTTACGATGAGTTAGCTGTTGTAACGATTCGTTGATAGCGTTTTTCTATAATTCATATTTTGGAACAATATCAATCTTTTACCTCTAATAGAAAAATAATTTATATTCAATTTTTCATGACAGGTCGTAAGTTTCTCTCAGAAATTCTTGAGTCGTAATATAATAATAATTATATACTCTCTCTCTCTCTCTCTTCAATGGCTTATAATTTTTGAAAAAAAAACTTACATTTGATTAGTATTTCTCTCTCGATAAAAGAGTGATATTTATTTCACCTATCAATATTATAAACTAAAAACATTTTTTTATGATCTTTATACAAAAATTTGATGGAAAAACTAAATTATTATATTTGAAGTGAAATTCAACACAAGTTCTTTATCTTTAGCCTGTTATCCCCGTAAGTATCAATGCTATAAATCGTTATTTATCTGCAAGCATCTGTACAGCTAAGAAACAATTGCAATAAATATTAATGATCACCTCAAATAATACACAAATTTTCTCGCTATCTTCTTTTTCAAAAAGTGCGTAAGTCTCGATTTCGTTTTTTCTTCTGCGTTACGGCATTTATAATATAAAACTTACATAAGAAATTTAAGTTGTATTAAAAGAACACATTATCAAGAGTAATTTTTGTTTTTTAATTCACACGGAAAATACACCGAAATACCGAAAATCATGAGATTTTGACACACTTTTTTTCAGCGTAAATTTTAGATATTTTAATATTTTAGTCAAACATAAGTTTTTGTTTTTTTTCCCAAAAACTGTCTTTTATTCATATTTTTTTTTTATATACATTTGAGCTCTTCGCGCAATGTTTTACGATGATTGTCCGAAATGAACAAAAAGAGTGGTAATCATCTGCTATAATGGCATGTCTGGGTAAACTAACTGGAAGAAATATTGAAAAGTAGAAATTTATTCAGTAACAATAAGAATGGAATTCATCGAAGTATCGGTGATTGAAACATCCTTGATTTTCACATTTTTCGTTTCTTTTTGGAATCTTAAAAATTTATGAAAGAAGGAAAAAAATTGTTAATCACGGAAATGTCTCGCAAATACAGGGTATCCTATAAGTTCGTAACTAGTTTCAAATATCATAAAAATTGAAGGAGTAGGTATGTTTTGAATGCGGTTTGCGACTTTTTTTTCTGGTCTAAAAAAAGCGTAAGTTGATTTTTTTCGATACAGGGTGCTGCATGAAAGTCTGGCAAGAGCGCATATATCTGAACTTTTCTTCAATCTCTTCTGCATCCGAAACGTTTATCCAGCAAATGGGGAATAATAGAAAAATACTGGAAATATGCAAATCGAATTCCTGTAAAGTGCTAAGTGTACGACTATACGACTATAAGCTCATTTCTTAATTTTACTCTTACTGGCACTTATATAAGGTTAGGACTTCAAGTATAAGAAAATAAGGTTAATAACATTAACCTTAAGTTGCATAATAATGACGGACCTGCTTGTAGCAACCTCTATGGATAAAAATTTCAACTAAATTTTCTTTCTGCACTAAAAAAAGAATCCTCCTTCGGAAGAATAACTTTTCCGAAAACCATTTGCAAATACTCCATTCAAATATACCTATTCTTTCGATTTTTATGAATTTCTTAACTATTCACGAATTTATGGGACATGCTGCATTTATGCAAATGCTACTGTGGGCAGTTTTCTTTCTCTATAATAAAGGTGTAAGAGTTGTACTGGCATATTTTGTGTTGGGATGGGGGTTCAAAAATTTTATTAAAATTTTTCCAATTATTCCGATTATTATTTTACAGAATTGCTATTATAACAGCTGAATTTTCACTTCTTTTGGACAATTTTCGTGAATCACCTAGGAATAAGGACAAATACCGCTTCATAAACGATGCACATCTAGACATCGGTATAACGTCTATCACGTATAACAGGGGCTATCAACCCGTGGCCCTCCGGACTTTTTCATGTGGCCCGCCGACCATTTATAAACATAGCTACTTTCCATAGAAAAATTATTAAATTCCAATGAAAAAAAATCTTTTAGAGAGCTCTGGCCGCTGGGAATCTTTACTCCTGTATTTGGAACTGTGAGATACTTTCTAGATTCAATATTAATGTATGCATTATCAAGGTCGCCGTAACTAATTCAGGGACCCGTCGCCAAAATTGTTTTTAAGGAATATGATTTTATACAGGCTACGTATTTCGAAAGGTCAAATTTGGCGTCCTTAAGGTATATACATGATTACAGAATTAACAGAAAAATGCTAAAAAAACACTTCGATGACGGAAATAATTTCATAATTGATGGAAATCTATAATTAATGAAAAAATAATTGTAGAATTACTGAAGGAAATAATCTCCAAATTGAGAGTTCTTTCAGAATTGTTAAGAGCAATTTCCAGAATTGTTAAGAGTAATTTCATAATTGTTAAAAGTAATAATTCATGAAAAAAATTGAGAATTTTTGAAACAAATAATTTTATAATTAATGAAAATTTTAAGTTAATGGAAAAATAATTTCAGAATTATCGGCATATTTCAGATTTGAAAAATAAATAACTAACAAAAAGAATTTACTGAAGAATTAATCATCTAATGGAAGGAGGTTATTTAAAAATAAAGAAAAACTCACAAATTTATTGAAAGAAAAAATTTCAGAGTAAATAAAAGTGTTGAATAATTTGGGGAACCCTGTTTATATAATAGCTGAAAATACTGCGGTATGACATGGTGGCCCGCAGGCTTCTTGGAAAATTTCCCGCAATAACTGAAAAAGGCTGAAAGGTTGAAGACCACGTATATATTCAGTTACTATGAGTCCCTGCCAGTAGTGCTTAGTTTTAATTAAGTTATAACTTAGTCATAAGTAGTTAATTAAATTTTTTTTGCGCCAAAGTGGCGTGGTGGTAAGATGCTTGTCTACCACCGTGAAGGTTGCTTTCACGGTCCCGGGTTTGAACCCGAGGGAGAATATAGATAAGATATTTTTCCTAACGAATTTTTGAGGCGACCACAAATAGACAGTGCCTTCATTTCTAACCTATTTCATTAATGGCAGTAAATTGCAGTATAGCGACATGGCCAGAGTTGGTGTTTGGTGAAGTAGAATAATTAGTCGATTCGATTACTCGTTATTAAGTCATCCTCATAGGGAAATCTTTTTTTTCCCGTTCCTCCAGTGGTGACGTTATACCGTGATCTGACTGTATGTTGAAGTGACTTTCTACTATGAATAGTTAGTGAATGTAATCATATGTAATGTGATCATATCAATATAAATTATCGATAGAAAGCAAAATATAACCGAAGTGATATGACGAACCTTTTTGTGTATTTGCAGAAAAAGACGTCGGTAAGTGCAGATCCAGACTAATTTTTTTTTCAGCTCTCATCGCTTATAGACGATAACAATTTTAATTATTCTATATACGCTTTTAAGTTCTTAAAATGATGTGCAGGTAATGCATGGATGTCATTGTACTGTTTACTTTTTGATTGCCTTGAGCCAGCTGGCAGGTTTCTTAGCAAGTTGAGGCATCAGCCACCCTTTATTTGCGCAGATGTTATCTATCTTCCCACAGAAGAAAATAGATGCACTGTGAACAGTGGTTCCCAACCAACCATTCATGCTTCAAATGTTTCCCCCCATCCACCAATAAATTCATGGAAGGCTTGCGTACTTCTAGAAATGCAAGGATGATAGTTTATCCTTAGAAATGCGTAAAAGGCTTACGAACTCCTATAAAAGCATACAAAGTATGCAATCTACTAGAAATGATTACTTAGTATGCAATTTATGAGGAATGCGTTGAAAGTGTGCAATCTACTGGAAATGAGTAGAACGTGTGCAATCCACTAGAAATGAGTAGAACGTTTGCAATCCACTAGAAATGAGTAAAACGTGTGCAATCTGTGCAATCTACTATAAATGAGTAGAACGTGTGCAATCCACTAGAAATGTGCAGAAAATGTGCAATCTCATAGACATGTGTGGCAAGTGTGCAATCTTATAGAAATGCGTGGCAAGTGTGCATACTCCTAGAAAAGCAAAGATGCTAGTTTATCCTTGGAAATGCATACGAGGCTTGCGTAACCCTATAAATGCGTAGAAAGTCTGCTATCTATCAGAAATGCGTAAAAGTTTTCTTACTCCTACAAATGCATGTTTATACATAGTTTTATGTACGAGGCTTGCGTACTCCCAGAAATGCATATAAAGTATACATACTCAAAGAAATTCAACTGCGCAGCAAGCTTGCTTTCTCTGAAAATCCGTGGAAGGCTGGCGTTTCTATGGAGACGCATAGAAAACTTCCTGTCAGCTTGATTATTAAATTGGACTTGCTCATTTTCTAGTTACCACATTAATGAAACAATTTTTGTTCGGTCCGCAGTGGCAGTGTTATATAGAGATCTGACTGTCATCTTAATTCTCTATTACGAATCGTTGGTGAGAATATTCGTGGAACATATCAAGAACTATTTGCGTTTCTCTATATATGTTTTTCCTTGCATGCTTTTGTGTGAGCAGCTGATTCTTCAACTAATTGCACAGTTAAGAAACAAATAATATCGAAAATAATTTATCCCGACAGTTCAAATAATTAATAGTTAGATGCGGTAGCACAAGTCGATAAGCTACTCACCTAAAGTACCAAAGGATATTTGTCGCGAGTTCTATGCCCAGTTCATACTTGTCGGAAACTTTCCTGACGCAGGGGTACATCAGAAACGGTGACATGACCGTAGAAAAAGATTGCTACAGCAGGGAGTCCCACATAGAGGGGTTTAGTGCACTAACCTCTCGATGATTAAAAAAACATGCCTGCCGTTCGGAATCGGCAATAAATTGTAGGTCCCGATCTAATTAGCCCCCGTGTGTAGAAAATCACCGTAGTGCGACAAAAATAATCAAATTGTCATAATTAATAGATTATGTATTACTTCCAAGTTATACTTTCTCATCTCTTCAAAGACTCTAGATGAGTAATACATTGCTTATATTTAGTATCAGGAAACCATGACATAGTATACAAAAATATTGGTTGCTAGATAGAAGAACTCTTTTTCAAATATTATAATGCAAATTCACATTTGAATTTTTTTAATTAAAAATGCATCAGCTCTATCATCAATTTATTTCTTCAATATTTTGCTCATGATATCCTCATTAATACTGAAATGTATTCAAAATTTCAGGATGAGCTGTATGATGTAAGTATTCACGTTTGCAGTAATAATTTATTCTTTGACTATAAATGGGAACGAAAAAAATTACCTCTTATATAGCGGAATGTTTTAACGATGTACAAGTGATAAACTCTCTAGTATGACGAATGTGTCCCGTATCCACAAATTTCTCAATTTTATTCAATTTTCTTGCAATAATTGCATGCTACGACAAAAATGTTCAACACAACCGTTCCACATATAAATACTATACATAGGAGGTGACCATCTGTAACGTATTCAACAGCGCATTTCAGTATGTTCACGAAATTTTGAACATCGGCCCAAACCCTCGGCCTCTCGTGTGCCGGACGAGTGCTCCTACACTAAGCTATAGTAATATATATTGGATACGCTCCAAAATGGAAATATTTTATCTACTCCTGTAGCTTAGTGGTAGAGCACTTGTCTGACTTGAGAGACCGGGGGTTGGAGCCCCCGTGGAGGCAGCAATGAATTTTTCCAATAATATAGCCGGTTTCCCGTACATTTTGTAGTAAAAAGTGGAGAGGATATTCTTTCTCTTTACAAATTGATAATAACATTGTAATGACAATAACGAATGTAATGAAGATTCAAGATCATTGAATTGCTCTGCAAAGAGATGTAATGACAATAAATTCAACTAACGGTTACATTTATCACCTGGTGATGATTTTTCTAATTTATTAATTTATATATATTTTTTTTTTCTTTTTAGAACCTAAAGTTAAACCACAACTAAATTAAAAAAACTTTTGGCTCATTACTTGTCATTTCAATCACCCTGTACAGCCACTCCACCACTTAAGTTGTTGACCCATTGTGTTATTTTTTGTGTGAATTAATTAATTCTAAGATGTTTTATTTCTAGAGAGAACACCTGGGTGATATACTCCCTCCATTAATGGCAAACCCCTTTAGTTAATTCTAATGTAAATATATAACCACTAAAATTTGGTAATCTAATAAAATTCTTACATTTATAAACACGCAGCTTTTGAGGTTACGACTCGGCATTCTTGATGAATTACAGATTTACCGCGACCTAAGATTTGGCAAAAATATCCTTACCAGATTTTTGTTATCGCTTCCGGATCAACCGAATGCTGCCAAATTGGAATAATTTAGTCTTACGGGAGTCTTACGCAGGAACGGATTGTGTTCGAGAATCGGGGAGTGGCTGTATATGGCGTGACGTACAATGTGATAAGGAAATTTTTCTGCCGGAAGTGTTTGCTAATTTTGCATTTATTTTCAATTTCAGCCAACATCACAAGTGAGTGTCACTTTGAAACTTTTAATTTGATTTAAGAAAAAAAAGTTTTTTAAATAATTCCTGAAATGCAAACCCGAAATTATTAAGCAGATTTACGTCACACCCAGAAATATACCCAAGGGCATTAGCGTACGCAAAGGGGAGGTTGAGGTTCTAACCCCTCCCCCCTCCCCGCTCAAGCCGAGATTATAGAGTTACTTTGCAGGAAAAAACGTAAACCCGCCCCCCCCCTTGAGAAGAAAAAAAAATTTGAAACCCCCTCCCCCCACCCCTTGAGAAAATTCTGCGTACGCCTATGTCCAAGGGTGACTATAATATAACCCGTATTTTAAAAACATAAATAAATTATTTTAATCATAAATAGTAAGCTATCTCACCGTATTAGGGAAAATGCTCTTTTTTTTTTTTTAGTTTACCAACAAAACTCCATTTGCAACCATTTAAAACAACAGGACAGAATTTACTTTATTTCTTCGTTTCCTAGCCCAATGAGGCTGTCTGACGACTTACAAATAGCCTTTCTCAGGCGTTGTTCAAGTTAAAAAATTTATGCCTTTTAATAAAAATTTCCTTGTTTTCTATTTTCAAAATATGGTCAGCTTAATTCTAGCCTATAAGAGTCTTTCACTAATCCATTGGTCTTTTTTTTCTCTGTTTAGCTGCTGCAAATCGTAAGTTCCTGTGATAATAACAATGATAAACCACTTTTGTTACTGTTGTATGGGTGTCGCACGGTTTCCGATATTCTAGGACACTACCCAATTTATACAGGGCGGGATTTCAATTGGGAAAAATGCTGAAAAAATACAGGGTGTCCATTAAATGCGTGCAACTAGTTTCATAATTCATGAAAATTGAAGAAATTGAAATATTTGAATGCGGTTTGCGAGAAAGTTATTCTCGCGAAAGGAGATCGTTTTTGGTAAAGGAAGAAAATCAATACTTTGTCGATGGAGGGCGCTGCACGAAAGGAAATCATAAGTGATTGGGGACCGAACCTTTCTACTACCTCTTCCGAGTCCAAACGTTTTTGAGGCTTCAAAATCGGGGATTTACGGCTGAGGTAAAACAACGTCACTAATAGTGATTTGTTTACAGGTGTCCAATAAATTATCCACGAATGGTCACGAAAACTAATTAAGTAAAACTTGAAAAAAAAAATACATTGCGTCCCATAAATAGTTTGAAAATTCACAGGGCACTGCACAAAGAAAATCACTAACAATATGTAAACCTGAGTACTATAAAATGTAGGTTGTGCGGTAAAAAGCTCATTTCTGAATTTCTATCACTTACATAAGGTATTCATTTGATGTTGAGGTTAGTGGATTGTTGGTGAAGTTATTTTACCTCAGCCACGATTAGACGGCTGAAAGTTTACGAATGTCTCCGGACACAGAAGAGATTGAAGAAAGGTTCTATGAAGGAATTTTGGGATTTTTTTCATGCAGCGCTCTTTATTGACAAAAATTTAAACTAAATGTTTTTTCCGTACCAAAGAAAATCCCTTTTCTTGAGAATAACTTTTTCGCAAACCGCATTCAAATATATCCATCCGTTCACTTTTTATGAATTTTTTGACTGTTTAGGAATTTACGGAACACCCTGTATGGAGATATCACATTATGTATCATAGTATGATTCAATACTGGAAAATTTCATAAATCAGGGGATTGTATAAAGACGCGATATTCCCGTTATTCCCGTGGGTTACAGTGTTTAAAAAAAAAGAGCGGTTATCAGTGTGTGGTTATTTTAGTTGGGATTTGTTTTCATTTGGATTTACGCAGTGGTTCTGAAAGTTTTTTTAAGTGCGACCCACCTTTGGAATAGAATTTTTACAGTGACCATATTTCCCGTTTTTCGGGACATTCGAGTGTTTTTTTGTTGTTAATGAACGTGCTTTAATTTCCTTAATCAATGGTGAATAAAATCAAATAATTTTTCGATATTTAATTGCCACAACTATTTTATGATAAAATTTCAAACTACCCACATTGTACACCAAAGCCAGAAGTTAGAACGGTATGCGAATCTTGCGCATCGTAATGGTACAGAGGGTGGGGGTAACTTGGTGACCAAACTCAGGGTCACCATTACGATCTATTGATTATTGCACATATAAAATTTGCTAAAAGTACATTGTATGATACGGTTATAGGTTGCTGTTCAACGGAGTTCCGAAATTTTTTAGTTTTGGCATATTTTGCGAGAAATAAGAATAAATTTCTTATTCGCACGTTTTCATTTTGGGGAATCTCTTGTTCCACACTTTGGGAACCACTGAATTAACGTATACGAATGTTCAAGAACTGTCCTTGCCAATCGATTTCATAGGGCAAGTATATAGTACTTCCAATTATTGGCACCCCCACTAGATGCTACCATTCCCGTTGCTGTTTGGTGCAAAGCGCCAAGCACTGAGCTCTCGTCTTCTCCGTCTTGGTTTCTCTGCTTAGGTAGAGATATTGATCAGTCAATGGAAAAATGGTTGCTTAAAAACAACTATCTGTGATTTTTTATTATATAAAACCCTTTATGCATAAAATATTCTCACTACCACAATACAATATTAGTATACTGATTTACATTGCCAACACAGTTTTCAGGGATTAAAACATCTTTTACCACATCAGATTACACATACCTTTAAAAATAAATCTTGAAAATTCCATATATTCCCAATATCTACAATATTAAGCAATTCAATTTCACTATAAAGTGACCCACTTCGCCACAAACTGCAGAAATTACCAATGTTTTACTCTACAAATTTTGGTGACTATTTTTTAACTTTGTCCATTGGTAACTATCTAAACAGTAAGTAAGTATGGTACCATCGCTAACATAAATAGCTTGCATGCAGGATGTCTTAAAATTGCCCGACCCATTTGAAAAAATAAATAAGAAAATAATGGAAAGAGCGGTAGAAATGCGCCGCTTTTGCATTAGTACGTTGGAAAACAATTTTCAAAGTTTCGAAATTAGTTACAAATTTTTGCAACAGATGACTGCATTCTGTGAAAAAAAAAAGCTGAAATGTATCATCTGCTCAGAAAAGACAGAACAACAGCCTTCTTACTGGAATAGAGGACAGGGGGGACCGTATAATTTTTTTTTTATTTTGTGACACACAGTATTATTTTCATTCTGAAAACTGCTACAGGGTAATTTTGAATATCTTTTGAGCATTTCTTTTTTTTAAATTGGAATCATACCTCTAATACGACCGACGGACAGTTGTTGATGAGATAAAGACCGCACTTGCAGGACACCCTGTATTTAGAACTGTGAGTAATTTTCCAGATTCAATATAGTAATGCATTTGATACATTAAAAGTAACGAATTATTATTCCTTTTTTAATGTATCCTGAGTAAAACAACTTTTGAGACCTATGATTTCATATAGCTCGAGAGGCAAAATTCGGCATCCATAATTACATAATTTATAGAACTGCTGAAAAACACATTTATGAAAGAAATAATTTCAGAATTATATAGGAAAAAAAGTAGTTTTAAAATTGTTTAAAAAAATAATTTCATTAGTGATGAAAATTTATGATTAATGAAAAAAATATCTATAGTGGAATAAATTCAAACAAGTTCACCCTCTGTTTTCTTTCCTCTGTCTTCATCATCGCTAAGCTACATATATATGAGGCCAACATTATAATTTTTTTTTTCACTCGGTGTTTTTGTATACCCTGGTTTTTGGTCACCCCCCCCCCCCACATATATACCTTTCTTATGAGAGTAAAAGAAAGAACAGGTAGGGTGAGAGTGAAAAGAGCAATCTAACTTTGCACCTACATTATTATCAACTTATCTATATTATACTGTTTTCCTTTTAAAACACTTCCCTTTTCTCTAACTTGCTTTTGAGTTAAGACAAGGTAATCATATTTATCGCCGATTCGTCAAATAGACAGCATCCGAATTTCTGGCCAATTGCTTGTAAGCCTAGGGGTTAATAGAAGAAATAATTTCAGAATAAATAAAAGTAATCACACAATAGTTATGAAAACTATTAAGTTTTAATAGTTTTAATAACGGTTTAAAGGCAGACTGTCTTGTCATTCTTTTAACTCCCATTCCCTTAAAAATTAATAGATATTCATGTTCAAGTTATCCTAAGGAATGCATACAGACACTGGCCGTCTCGACACATGTGCTCATGCGGGCACTGCCCGGGTGCCTCTTGATGATTAAGCGACCTTTGATGAATATAGCTTTAAATTGTTGGAAGCCTGAATGAATCGAATTATTTATTCTTTTGGATTTTAAATTTATTATTGGGCAACCAGCCCATAATAAACTCTGTTTCAGGATGTGTGGTCTTTTACTAAGGTCAATACAAAAAATTTCATCAAGAAATTAAACATTTCATCTCTGAATATCTCACGGCGAACCTAGCCGATTTCACATAGAATGCACTGAACAGGATAAAATAGGGGGGTCTTCAACGTTTTGTATCCGAGGGCCACATCAATAATTTCGTGAAGTTAAGTGGATCCCCTTTAATGGGAGGGATGAATAACCGGGATTGGACAGCCCCTTCCCAATCCTCCTGGAGAGTATACTATGGTTTATGTTAAAATTCTAATTTATTTTGCAAAAATAAAAAAAATTATAATTATCAATAATTAATAAACTATCAATCATTAAGTGATTATTAATTAATTTGACAAATTTCGAGCTCACTGACTCCGAGAGGTTTGTACAATAATGCACATGACTATCAGTCTGATGTTAAAAAATCCAACTTTCATCTTGA